>NC_072896.1:108519212-108819402 GCF_027943255.1 Anastrepha obliqua | reverse complement strand
ACGTAATAACTTACAATGACGTCGGGTTTTGCACTTGTGGATGCCACAGCCGCAAGCTTTTTTATTTAATAAGCTAATTCTTACTAAGCTTTGAAGATGATTTCCGACCTTTAGTCTGAATTGTAATAGGGCTTATCAGAGTTGTGGCGTTGGCACGTAAATTAGAAGCTGTGCAAATATTTTTGGTAAAGTCATTCAGGTTTAGCGCTTAGCAGATTTATGTTCAGTGCAAGCTATGAAAAACTACTGACCTGCGTTCAGGTCGCTAAGCAAAAATTAGTGTGAATTAAGCAGAAATTATCTTCATATACAACTGTTTTAAAATAATATATTTTTTAAAGAATATGCAAAATTAATATTTTTTTATTTGGTAAAAGAAATTCAAAGCCTGCCATTCTAAGTTTTCATTAAAAAAATACAGTGTGCATTTGAAAAGTTCTAATGTTTTTAGTGTAATAAGGCATTTCGATGACTCATTTGTTCTTTTACCAAATTTAGTTTGAGTTACACAGGCCAACAAGAAATTTTACCAAAAACCGGAGTATATTTTTCCAAAGGTTTTCGACTCGAGTTTAAATTTTTTGTTTTTATTTTTTTGTTTTTAAATTTTTGTCCAACTAATTATATTTTCTTCAAAAAAATTTCAAAATCTTCCCTCGATTCCAAACTGTCTATATTATTGAGTTTTAATCCCTTTTAGAATTCCCTAATAAATTACTAATCGCTTTTACCAAAAACCAGAGTTTAGAGATCAAAGTTGTTGAAGTTTACTTTAAAATTTAGTTGTATAAGTAATGTTGATTTGTGCTTGTCCTGGCAGCTAAAAATAGAAAAGTGAGTATGCTAAAGAGTGAAACTTCCAAAAAGAATATCAAATCATTACGAAAGTGCGACTTTCGGGCCACGCTGCACTGCGCCCTCTGATGTAGCCTATAGGGCTTGACCGCAAGCCTAAAATTGAAGGCGTCTGATGAATGTGAGTATCTACTCATTCTTTTTGTGCCATATCACTAATGGATTTGGAGTCAAGCCACCGAGTCTTTATCTTATGAGAGCTGTAAAAAATATGCTATGGTATAAGCCTCTTTCTACGAATGCTAGTTCCTTGAATTATAGCGAAGACTACAATGTCCCGTATAGTAGCCAGTGAGAGTTCGTATGTCCTCTTTAATCAAGTTTAGGTGCCTATTTGCCGCGCTTTTGGAGAGAATGATGAACTTTTTAGCCTACTTCTGTCCTAGACTCTCCACTCAAATGTCCTTAAATTCCCTTTCTTCCCTGTACTTCATAAATCCCTTTATGTGTGCTTTGGTAGTCCCACAAAAGGGTTTTGGTCTATCAAAATTTGAGACAGCGCCTAATATCCATAGGCAGTCTGTCTATAATTTGCTGTCATAATTTTCATGCCTAATGTCAATGTCAATGTCAATCTCCAGGCGCAATAAACTACGAATATTCGGCTTATGAGTGAAGTCCGTATTGTCGTACGGAAGGGAAATATGGCTGGTCTCTAATACCATCACATAGAGACTACAATCCTTCATCAACAAATGTCTCCGCATCATCTGCAGAATATTCTGGCCAAACACCATCAGTAGCGACGCACTTTGGAGATTAACGGACGAGGAACCCATCCTTAGGCAAAACAAACGCAGAAAGTGGCGATGGATAGGTCGCACATTGAGAAAACCACCAGGACTGGAACCCGTAAGGTAGCACATGTGGCGGTCGACCAAAAACCACTTGGAGAAGGTCGACGTTGCGCGAACTAGCAGACGCCGACATCTCATGGGACGGTGCAAAAACAACAGCACAGAACCGTGTACGATGGAAGAGTCTTGTCAAGGCCTTATGCTCCCGGAGTGCTCCAGGAGTGAAAAAGGACAAAAAAAATGAGATAAATAAATGCATTCTTATTCATTTATTTCTTCTTAAATTCTTCTATCAGACAATGACTGCAGACCTGTCAATTTACGTCCCCCGATATAATACAAAGCGACTTTAGTAAAGATTTTATGTATAATTTCAATCTTTTAGCATGAACTTCGATAAGAAAAAGTTCCATATTAACGATTTACACTCGAGTATCCGACCTCTCGCCAAGGCAACTCGATGAAGCGACTTCGGTGTTTGAAAATCTTTGAAGCCAGTATAGCGCATGATATTTTTATTAGAACCCCATTTCGCTCAAAAAACTTCTTAGACCACTGCTTGAGTATAAAGAAAATTGAAATATTGCATTGATTTCTCTTCGTCATCTTCGTATATAGTTTTAGGTAGCGATTACATCCATAGTATTGTGACAAAACAACATAAAAAGTAATGATATTTGAAGAAAATTTAAATATGTTTACTCAAATCTTTTAAAAGATAGGTCTTAGCTAAGGCCTTCGCCCTGGCATGAGAACTGGTGAAATTATTATATATCCGGTAGAAAGTATTAAGTCAACTTGCGTGATTTTATCAAGAGTTCAAAAATTTTTGTAAATTCATAGCCATGCAAAGTTGTGAGTTCAAAATCTAGTGCAGAGATGGAAAACAAAAATATAAAATCAAAATCTATTAGCATTTTACTCTCAATTTAATTTTCACCAAGTTAAAAGCTCCTATGAAACTGTTGGGTAAATTTACATAGCCTTCGCACATCGCTCGCATTTTCTGAGGGGTAGTAGAAATCAGATGAAATATTCACATCGGCTTTTGCGGTTCTGAAAATATTTTAGAGTAATTTTCACTACCAATTTGACTACTTCACTAACTTAACACGCTGGGTTATTTTTCTAAACTTTATGTATTAAGAGGCAAGTAGCATTTTGTTACAGTGTATCATAGAGATTCTCATGAAATTGTATGAAATCAACGTTTGCTTCAGTCAAAATATGAACGAAGAAGGTCAAGCTAGAATTCGGTATACAGGTTGATGACACACCCTTAACGAATATAAAGAGTAATCAAATTTTATGGGTGACCTTTGATAATTTTCTCTGTGCCTCATGGCGTACAACTTCCATTGTAACCAAGTTATTCATAGAACCTTGACCTTAAATGGCTAGTCGCTAGCACCCTGGGAAGGTGATTGGCCAACCGATGCTCAATTACGTAAGACTAATTTGGTTGCTGGGGCTTAAAATTGAAATTTGAATAGGTTGAGCGAGGAGCACCTAGAGATTTGGTGGCTCCTAAACCGCTCAGGCTAAAAAGCCCATTGCATTTAAAGCTTTGGAAAGAGAGTATTTAGTCAAGGAGGAAAGGAGAAAAGTATCAGAGAAAGAGATAAAAAAGAATAGAGACAGAGGCAAAGTTAGTTAGTCCTGTGAGAATTTTCCTGATTCTTTGGCAGATCTATAAATATCCTTCAGTTTAAGAGAACGAATATTACTTATTCTTACGACATCTGAACCTAAAATTCGTAGACTTGCTCTAGCAAAGACGGGGCACTCACAGAGGAAATGCTAAGTGCTATCCGCCTCCTCCAAGCAAAATAGGATCCTCAGCAATACCTATGGTGGTCATATGCTAACCCCTTGGCTTGGGTCCTGTAAAAATACCGAAGATCAACCGAACGTCTTTCCTTCCAAGTTTTAGTAGAAAGTTTGACAGTTTTCTGTTCGGGCTCGTCACAAAACACTTTGCAGTTCTCCAGTGTTATAGACCGGACCATCACTCTTTATGTAAATTGCATACATAATCGCTGATCCAATTCATGATTCCTGCGCAAATGATTTCGATTATTGGCTCTGGCTCTTGTGGGGGCACCGCTGATCCACGGATGGCCAATTCGTCGGCAATTTCATTTCCTTGAACACCGAAGTGTCCCGGAACCCATATAAGTACAAGCCTGTTTTGTCTTGCGACAGAATTAAGCTTCTTCTTACATTCTTGAACAATCTTTAAGGTTTGCTTCGCGTTCTCTAGGGCCCTCCGTGCAGCCTAACTGTCACTGAAAACTTCAATCTGTTTCTCGCCCCATCTCTCTCGATTGTCCATTAGGCTACTTTCAAGATGGCAAATATTTCCGTTTGGAAAACAATTGCCATCTCCCTCTTAGCATAGCTAAAATTTCAAACTTTGCAAACTGAAAAAAAACTTGAAATTTTCACTAAAATTTCAAAATTTTTGTCAGAATTTTTAGAAAAAGATTGGTTATGCAGTTTGTAGCCCAGTTAAATTTATTAAAAAAATGTGTGTAAATATGACGTAGATTTTTTACTAAGTTGTGCACGATTTCCATATGTGTACAAAAAACATTTGAGCAGAAGGAATGTCATACGAGTACAGCATCAGCAACATAAAATACATTAATAAAAATAAAACAAAATTAAATAAATAATAAAAAAATCAAAACACTTTTTTTTTGATTAAAAATTTTGATGAACATTTATTAAGTTTTCTTTTAAATTTGCAAAAACTTTGAAACTACATAAAAAAAATTATTAGGTGCGCAACTAAATTCCCGCTGTTTGTCAATAGATGCCGCCAGCAGTGTGTACTAGCCAATTCTAACATAACCTAAACGTCATAAACCAAGCTTAGACATATGGTAAACAAACTGTTTCGACACATTAGTGATTTTGTTTTGGTATCATATACTTTTGGTTTTGTGAAAATGTCTGATTTTGTGCCGAATAATCGTCATTTGCGGGAAGTGTTGATTTTCCTCTTTCATTCGAAAAAGACGGCGGCTGAAGCGCATCGATAGCTACAAAAAGTTTACGAAGATGCTGCTTTAAGTAAAACAACGTGCCGAGATTGGTTGCGTCGCTTCAAAGACGGTGATTTTAATGTTGACGAGGAAGGCCAAAAACCTCTGAAGACGCTGAATTGGAGCCATTGCGCAATGAGGATCCATGTCAAATGCAAGAAGAAGGGTTTTCTTCATCGCATCGTGACGGGTGATGAAAAATGGATTCAATACAGCAATCCAAGGAAAAGAAAGTCATGAGGACTGCCCGGTCATGCTTTTACGTCGTCGTTTCGTCCGAATATTCACGTTGCGACGGTTATGCTATGCATTTGGTGGGACCAAGTTGGTGTTATTTATTATGAACTGTTAAAACCAAACGAAACCATCACTCGGGATCGGTATCGACTTCAATTGATGCGATTGAGCCGAACACTGCGTTAGAAGCGGCCGCAATACGCGGAGAAGCATGAAAAAGTGATTCTACAGCATGACAACGCTCGGCCTCACGTTACTTAACCCGTTAAACCCAACCTGAAAACACCGGTACACCAAATTCTCCCGATATTGCGCCGTCCGATTATCATCTACTCCGATCGATGGCACAGGATCTAGCTGTCCAGCAGTTCCATTCATATGAAGACATCAAAAAATGGCTTGATCCGTGGATAGCCTCAAAAGATGAACAGTTTTACGGCGACGGTATAGGAGATCTACCAGAAAGATGGGAAAAAAGAAGTAGCCAGCGGTGGGCAATACTTTCAATGATTCACTAGTAACCATCTTTTCAGAATAAAATTGTATTTTCATCAAAAAACAACGAGAACTTAGTTGCGCACCTAATAATAAAATAGAATAAAAGTCAAGTAAACTGTCTGAACTCGCAAAAATATAATTATTTAACATACCTCGTGCGATACTACCAAACGCAAGTGCGCATTCATGAAACATAAACAAAATTTTTACAAAAGCGGTCGCCCCTCAACAGGCAATGGCAAGCCTCCGAGTGTACCTCCGCCATGAAAGAGCGCTTAATAAAAAACCATCTGCGTTGCTCGCGAAATTTGAAAAGTCACCTTTTACGTTTTGTACACTTCCTGGAAGCCTCTCAGTCACAAGTTTAAATAATTAACTTAAAATAATGCCCATAAAACGATTTTAGTGCTCTTATTTAACCCTAATAATTCTAAAGTCCAAGTAAAATATTTATGTAGTGTAATTTCGGCGAAAACTTACTCTTCGATTTACTCAGTTGTAATTGAGTGCCGCGGCGAGTGCAACATTTAATGAGCTGCAAGGAGCGAAAAATGCAAAGCTAAGAAATAAGTAAAGGAATAAACAAATTAAAAACAGCTAAAAGTAAGCGAAAATATTGCAAGCAAAAACAACAAATTTCTACCAAAACTAGTGGCCCTTTCGCGTGAAATTCTCACCAATAATTTTGGTCAAATGCAAATAGGACAACTTTGAGGCAAACGACTGTTCTGTTGAATGTAACGAAATATGTGCCAACTGAAAGAAAGACAGAGCCAAAGAAGTTTGGATAGAAAGCGTTACTAAGAAATAAATTTTCGCCACAAAAAGGTTTTTTTTTAATTCCTGCGCTGGTATGAATTTGCTGATATTTCGCAGCTGCAATTTTTGCAATTTTTTCTATTGTTTTTTTTTTTTTCTTTTTCAATACAAAAAACTTCTGCACCAATTTGGCACCCAGTAAGCTCATTTTTCTTAAATTATATGGTGCTTTAGCTTATAGTGGTTTTCATTTTAAAATTTAGCATTAAAAAATATAAGAAAAAAGAGCAAACACCGACACACACGAACACACAAATGAAAAGTGTGTGACTTGGCGCTCTCTGTGACCCTCGTTCTGCATTTGCATGCATACCACTCAGTGGTAAAGTTTTGACTTCTGGCAGACAAAACTGCTCTGGCCAAAGCTTCAGCTTTTGCTTTATATTTTTCCCGTCATTGCACTTCATTATAGTTTTTCTTTGCGAAATATAATACTTTTAATTTTCTTTTTCACTTTTTTAATTCTTTTTTATCATTGCCATTTTTTCCACGAAACCTCTGCTGTCCTGCTTTCTCTATGATCCTTGCACTTAGTGACCATAGCTGTAGTTGTAATTTATGAACTTAACGCAAAACTTTTAATTAAATTGTTTTGCATGCGACGCTGCAACAGATAAAGAAAAAACAATTCAAGTTTCTTAGCCATAGCAGCTCACATAAAATAAACAGAACAACAAGTACAACAAATACAACACGCGCAAAGCGAAATGAACAGCAAATGCGGCGCTTGTGACAGTAGTGCCACATAAATTTTGAAAATCGGCGCGAGAACAAAGCCCAGAGCTCGCAGTGCATACCGAAATTTTTAGTCTACATTTGTGCGTAAATAGAACTGCATAGAAGTAGAAGAGTAGCAGTAAATTTTGTTAGTGAGAAGTTTTATGCAAAAAAATCCACTAGTGCCGAAAAGATGCGGAAAGTAGCCCATTCGGTTAGTTATGAACTGGTTAACCCAAAATATGTGCCAGTGTGTTTTTCCACACGCATTCTGTGACTCAGATACTTCAAAACGGGAGTACCATCACGAAGTGAGTGGCAACCACCAAGGCCCTGGAGAAGGAGGGAATTAAATTTCTATACAGATGATTCCACGCTAGACGATAAGGTTGGGTATGAAGTATTTTCGAAGCAATTAGGACTTGAACTATTCGTTCAACTACTAGACTGCTGCAGCGTATATCAGGCAGAAGTTCTAACTACAACATCTACTGCATTATGTGGTGTTGCCACTAAAACAATCCCTCCTCCTCTTCTAGAGAGACTGCTTTCCGGGGACTACTTTCTGCATTACTTCGAATGCAGTTCTTTTCTCCCACGTCTGGGTCCGCCATGCTTATATCCAACCTCACGTTATAGACTCGCCTAAGATTTACTGCGTGTCTATCTTTTTCTCCGTAATACGCCTTCAACGTATCTTTTACCCGCATTCCAGTTATCCTCGCAATCAAGCATCTTACCGATCACATTGGTCGGCGCGATTTCGCCAATCTGCTCCCTCAGAGTCTCTCTTTCTATCAATCGCAATTAAAGAAAGTGTGTTCAGCGTCAGCGGTCGGTGCTTCGCAGTATATGAATATGGGGTCACTTACCTTACCCATGCGGTATACATAGATATTTCCGGAAGTACCTGTGGTCCGAGAAGAACTAAGCCATGAACTAGCCCACTTCCCCGAAGTTCCTTTGAACCCATTTACCTATTCTAGGAATCAGCTTCGCCGTCCATCTGCCACTCGAATCAGTGTCCCATCGGCTTTGTTATCGCTGCATGGTTTGGCCTCTATGTTCCGTGGCGTTAGAGGTGACGTGTTTTTTCGTAGAATCCCACGTATCAACTCCTTCTCGGGCCATGACGTCGATAGGTATCTCCCTGCTCATCACCAAAACTGCTGCGCTTGAGACAGTGCGGTAGGCTGAAGCAACTCTGAGTGTCGCTGTTCGTTGTACAGCCTCCAGTGCTTTGCGCTGGGTTTTAGAGAATCTCCCTATATTTCGCTGCCGTACAGGAGTGTTTCATGCGGCCATGATCAGCCTTCTTTTACTCTAGGTTGGCCCACTGATGCTCGTCAGCTCTGCATTACCGTGATCTTTGCTGCTGTAGTAGCCGCATGCCGTATCTGGACCCAGAACGTAAACCTGCAATCGAGTGAATGCCCAGATATTTCACCGCTTTTTGGGTTACTAGGGGTGTGTCGCTTTCTTCTGTCTTAAGGGGTTAGGTGGGTTTCAAAAGCTCAAAATAGGTACATTTTTATGAATTTTTTTTATTTAATCAACAGAATATTTCATTCCATCAATTTAACACATAAAAGATACATATTTTATAAGTAGTTTGTGAAATTTTCATTAAGAAATTTTGAAAATTAAGGCGTGGACACGTCGTCTCCTATGACCCCTCAAAAAAAAGTTCTCTCGGCGTAGTCAGGATAACTCATGACAGATTCATCTGAAATTCAAAAACAAAAAATTTTCTGTTAGTAGATGTTTCAAACTCGTGCGTGGACGAAGGAAAAAAAAAAAGCAAAAATTACATTTTTGGCGGCGTTGAAAACAAAAAACCCTTATTTTGAGTAGAATTTGCACCCTTCATGCCCTTGAAAAATTACTTGGAATAGAAAAAAAAAAAATTCCTTCGTTCAAGCACGAGATAATGTTATTTTGAAGAAGTGTGCAAAATTTGAAAGAGATCGGTTCATAAGTTTTCGAGAAATCGTGACTACCGATTTCAAAAATGTAGTTTCAAGAAAAACGCGATTGAAGATTGCTAATAGCTAAGCAGCTGCCTCGATATACCCGCCAATCCAAAGGCTATATCTCTTAGAATATGACTCGGATCGTTTCAAAATTTTAAAGGAATATTTTCAACATATTCAATTATGAGATAAGCAAAAAAAAAAAATTCGATTTTTTGAAATTTTGAAACCCACCTAACCCCTTAAGTTTGGCGAGCGCCAGGCCAGGCCTTCGAGCGGCTATAATAAATGATATAAGCGTCGTATTCAAGGGCAGTTTTATTTAAATCCCGGGCACAGAGATATTAATGAAAATTGTAAATTCGATGAGCTAGCCCGGAAAGGTACTACTCTTAGTAGTATAGTGATAGAAGTATGACTGGCATACCTATGCCCACGAGCAAACCAATAATTAAGAATAACATAACCCAAGATGCCCACAGGTCAAGGAGAGATGACGGCACATGCATAACAGCTAGGTTACTACGACCATAAATAAATAAGAAAACGACAAGGGACCTGCTTAGCCTTCCAAAAGAAGATACATTGGCTATGTGGCAGGCATGCCTTGAGATTAGGAGTTTTCTTCCACAAATATCGTAGAAGTTGTAGACAAGGCCGCCGTAGCCGATTGGGTTGGTGCGTGACTACACTTCAGGAGTGTGTAGGTTCGAATCTTCATACATGAACATCAAATAATAGAAAAAGTTGTTTCTAATAGCGGTCACTCCTCGGCAGGCAATGGCAAATCTCAGAAAGTATTTCTGCCATGAAAAAGTTCCTCATAAAAACCATTTGCTGTTAGGAGTAGACTTAAACCGGCAAGTTCCTCCACTTGTGGAACAACAGTAAGACGCGCACCACAAATACAGGGTTGTATTATTGTATAGAATTTAAAACTTTTTTTTTATTTGCACAAAGTTGGCAACTTGATTTTTTTTTTTTTGGTTTCTGTAAGAGAATGAACTAAGTTTTCACAAAAAGCAAAAAACAAATATTAAAAATAAATTAGAAACAAAATTTCTAAAAATTCTTTAAAAAGCTTAAAATTTTTATAAAAAATTCATTTTTTTTTTTTTTTTTTGGTAATTTTCACTAGTTTCACTTCACTTCATATAGAATTTGTAGAATTTGTAGGAGACTAAATTATGTTTTCATAAAAAAACATTAAAAATAAATTCATCATCATTGTTGGCGTGACGGTTCGGGTGGAATCTTGGCCTGCCTAAATAACTTCGATGAAGAATTTCGATCCTTGACCGACATCCCTCAGTTTTTCAGTCCAAACACCTTAACTGCATCAATCCAGATTTTTTTTGAGTGACCCCTTTTATAAGGCACATATAACTTACCGTTGGGATTAGATCTTTTTTGCAATTTCATTTGATTTCATCCTCAGAACATGTTCAGTCCACTTAAAATGCTGTATTTGATGTAGTCGGCGATTTGGAAAGTATTTAGCTCAACGAGGCATTCATCGTTGTAACGTAGGTGATTTTTGAAGTGAAAACTACTTTAGAATCGAGGGGAGTGATTTGAGACTCGATGAAACGAAAAAGCGACACTCTTGGCTACGAAGCGTTATATGTTGATATACGTATATGTGTGTGGCTGCGTACTGCTGAGCCACGCTAGTATAGTGAGTATTGTAGTATGTATACTACACTGCCTATTACTTGCTTTGGTATTTAGTTCAAGCGTCATACGTATGTATGTTTGTATGTATGCTAGTACGTATGTGTGCGCGCCTGCGTATTACGGAGCCACGGTGAGCGAGAAGGCATTATGTATACCTATACTACACTACCTAATACTTGCTTAGACCAAGCGTCCTACGAATGTTTGTGTGTATGTTAGTACGTCTGTGTAATATGCGCGTTACGACGCTCATAGTAGCAAACGCGTGTGCTGTATTGCGTCCGTATTTTTATATTCGTAAATATTTTCATTTTTAAATATTTACCGCAATTGCAGGCGGTTTTGCAATATATCACAATCAAAATGACGGTGCTCGTATTGTAACTCCACAGATAGATCTGAATGCACAGCAACTAGAATCACTGTCTGTTCAGCTCTCTAAAGTGGGAGAAATATGTGCATGCGAAACCAGATTGAGCAATGGAAAAACAGTTTTAATTGTGGCAATTTATATTTCACCGAATCAATCAATAAATAGCATCACGGAATTCATTCACGAAAATTTAATAAAGTATACACCAGAAGTATCGCGGATACTTAGAAAAGATTACGATAAAGTTCCAATGATTTTAAGTGGCGATTTTAACGTAAATTTTGCATTGGACACAGCGGTTCCTTTAACTGACTTTCTCAATACAACATTCAATTTAAAAATGTGTAACAATCGCACTGAATCGACAACACGATCAAAAACAACAATTGACGCGGTATTTCAAAGATATGTTGACAACATCGAAACCAAAGCATTTGTATCATATTTTAGCTATCATAAGCCACTCGTATCATTTGTTGAAATTGAAAACATTGAGGATGAATAATAATAAAATGAAGAAAATAAAATATGAACTTTATAGCAATATTATAATGAACCTATAATTATCCCGCTCCTAATGCTGCTTTCGTCTCATTCTCTCTCAGTTTGTTTTACGGAAGGTTTCACTCCTATCGCGTCTAACCGTTAGACTGGTATTTTTTTTCCTTGGTCACTCCCCTCTCCAGCCTAGATCCCTTTTCTCTCCTCCACTACATCAACAACACCGGATGGCTGTAGACTGTTTTTTCTTTCCTAAATTTTTTTTCGCAGGTTATGACAAGACTCAGTCTTGCGTTGGTTTCGTTAATCTATTTTGGTAGGTGATAGTTGATGTGATTTATCCGCACCGGTCCAAGAATGTGGCGTAGAATTTTTCGCTCAAATATGTTAAGCTTTTCTTCATTCCCCTTACGCATCTATCAGGTTTCAGAAGGATAAGAAACGGAAGGGCTAATTATTGTTTGACACAGTTTCAGCTTCGTTCGCTTAGAAAAAAACGAAGAACCTAGAGCATTGTACAGCGAAAAAAGACTATGCTTCCCATCTGGAGCCTCGCACTCACTTCTCGTTTGACTATTACGTCCGCCGAGATGTTAGATCCAAGATATTTAAACGACACCACCTGCTCAAAAGTGTAACTGTCGATCAAAACACAGATTTACATTCATTTGGAACTTTTCCAGTGCACAAAAATTTTGTTTTTGATTTCTTTATGCGGCGGCGAAAGCTTCTGAGTGCGTTCTCAAGTTTTAGAAAATCCTTTTTTCAATGCTGCTGTACTGTACTCCTGTACATTAGATCGATGTTATGTGCGAAAGCTAGGCTTTGCCATGATTTTACTGAAAACAAATTAAATTTTTATATTCATTTATTTTCCGACATTTCGACCTCAATTAGAAACCATCTTCAAGAACTCATCTATGTGATTTGATTTTTTTAACCGCCACTGTGTGTATGAATGTGTGTGTATATGCGCCTTGAAGCAGAAAATTAACATAATGAGTGGAAATCCTTAAGGGACTTTAAATAATTGCAATTTAAATGGCAGCCACACAAACAGCTAAAACTAAGAACAGCGAGCGCAAGAAGTTCTAGCAACTAAATACATACCCCGATTCATACACGAATGTGTTGAGTGAATGTTTATTTGTAGGTGTGTTGGTGTGCGGCTGTGGCCAGACAACTCAATGACAAGACAATTTAAACACCCGGAAAACAGCGCGAATGCGTCCCTAGAGAGCGGCAAATCAACTTTAAATAAACCGCCTAAATGTAGTTTCGGGATACAAAGCGAGAAGAGCGAAAGGAAAATGGCAGAAAAGTTGCCGAAGGGATGACAGAGGAGCGGCTGGGAAAAAATGTTAGTTTGCAGTTTGGGTAAGTTAAAATATATTGGGCACCGAAACATATTCAAACTTATTTTAATTCGTTGGGCTGTGGAGCATACTCACAGGCGCATTGTCGCAACAAATTAAATTGTGCTAAACAGAAGTGATAATAATAACTATAAAAGGCTTCTAGCCTATGAAAAATATGTGTGCTGGTATTTTAAAGAATTTCGCGCTGATGTAAAAAAAATAAGTTAGAACTAAACTTAATGTGTCTCTCTGGACGTAGATTGACACTTTAGGCAGACAATTTTTTAATTTTCATATTTTTACTTTCTGTAGACTTTCAGCTTCCTTGTGCAAAGGTTTTGTCTAAGGGAGCCTCTAGTGAAATTTTATGGCAAATAATTTTCTAAAACATTTTAACCCTCTAGCGACCTTCAAAATGCCATTTTACTCGGACTTTCTGAAAAAATAAATAGGCAAAATATTGCAAATTCAAAATGGCCGTACCAAAGAAATTTGACCAAAGAATGCTAAATGAGTTTGAGGATTTATTAGGTTGGGGAAAAAGTAATGTTGTATTTTGTCAATTGAGCGCGACATTTAAACATATCTTGCGTTGTACTTATTGCATCGGGTCACACTAAACGGCGATTTGAAGACAACAATCTGTACTACAAGTGTCTCTTTGACAGTTTTGTAATCGTACGTTTCAGTCTTAAGTTATAGCGCGTCAAATATGGAGTCCACCAAGCAAGAAATTCGTCATATTTTACGTTTTTACAACCTTAGAGGCAAAAATGCAACGAAGGCGTCGGCAAAAATGTGTGAAGTTTATGGGCCTGATACTGTAACGATTCGCATAGCACAGCGTTGGTTCAATTGATTTCGTTCTGGTGTAGTAGATATCAAAGATGCACCCCGTACTGGTAGACCAAACGTCGTAGAGACTGATAAAATCGTTGAAATTATCCAAAGAGACCGGCATGTGAGCATTCGCTCGATTAGTCAGGAACTAGGTGTAGACTACAAAACCGTTTGGAACCATTTACAGAAGATTGGATTCCAAAAAAAAGCTGGATGTTTGGGCGCCACACGTGTTGACGCAAAAAAATCTCTTGGACCGAATCAACGCTTGCGATTCTCTGCTGAAACGGAACGAAATTGACCAATTTTTGAAGCGGATGGTTACTGGCGATGAAAAATGGATCACGTACGACAACGCCAAGCGAAAAAGATCGTGATCGAGAAGCGGCGAGTCGGCTCAAACCATCCCCAAGCCTGGATTGAACGCCAGGAAGGTTTTGCTGTGTGTTTGGTGGGATTGGAAGGGTATTATCCACTATGAGCTGCTCAACTATGACCAGACCCTTAATTCGGTCCTCTACTGTGAGCAGCTTGACCGTTTGAAGCAGGTGATTGACCAGAACCGGCCAGAATTGGTCAATAGGAATGGTGTTGTGTTCCACCGGGACAACGCTCGCCTTCACACATCTTTGATGACCCGCCAGAAGCTACGGGAGCTCGGATGGGATATCCTATTGCACCCACCATATATTCCGGACCTGGCACCAAGTGACTATCATCTCTTCCGGTCCATGCAAAACGCCCTTGGTGATACCAAGTTGGCCTCAAAAGAGGCTTGGGAAAACTGGTTGTCTGAGTTTTTTGCAAATAAGGAGGGGGGTTTTATAAAGGGGGGATAATGAAGTTGCATTCTAAATGGCAACAAGTTTGCGAACAAAACGGGCCATATTTGACTTGAATCGGATAATTCTAAGTACGTTAAATAAAGCGTCGAATTTCGATCACAAATACGACATTTCTTTTTCCCCAACCCAATACTATTATATATGGATCTAAATCTTTCAGCCAGAGTTCGAATCATTCCGCCCCCAGGCAATAACACTCAAATGTTGCACAGTGTTTTAATTGGATGGGCTTTGCCGCCGATTTTATTACTTTACTCCAATGCCTGTGACACATCCGAATCGGCTCTACAGGCCTAAGAAAAAGAAAAGCAGAGAAACTGAGACTTTTGCACAAATTTGTAGCTACTTTGCACACAAAAAAAAAAAAAAACAAAAAAAATTATATGCGGCCAAAAATATTTTGTACATTTGTTCATAACTTCAGGTTCGCCACTGTATTTGAAGACATTCTAGCATTTGAAATTTATGACTTTAAAATTAAATGCGAAGTGTAGGCAAATTGGTAGGGAACGCCAGCCTAGAGTTAAATTGGAAAAGCAAACTCTGTGAGCAGCGGCAACTTCATGAAATTGTTGCGAGTTCATTTTTCTAATTGGAAACGGTGGCATTTTAATGAGAAATCGCATTTTTCAATATAGCCGAACAGGAAATGAATGCCGAAGAAAATGGGGAAAAATTGCAAAAATGCAAAAAAATGGGGGTAAAACGAGCAGCGCTACGTTGCTCACTAACTGGACTATTACACAAGTCAAATTGCATGCAGTTTCGTAGCAGCAACAAAAATTATAGCTGCGCAATATAAACCAACTGCATTTTGCTAGCGTTTTTTAAGTGAACGAACTGGAATGGATACTCGGACTGGCTGCCAAGAGGCGTTGCGGTGGAGTTGCTTGTTTATTTGGGTCATTCACGCGAACTACATTTTAAAGTGCCAGTGATGCGGCAGCTCCACTTGTTCACAAACTGATATCATGATTTGTTCCTTTGCTTTCTCATTTTCTATTTCAGAGTATGAGTTGTTTGTATTGCTCCGGAAATTATGGTTCATGTCATTGACAAATTGACAAAAAAAATTGGGCTCAATATAAGGGAATTCGGGCTCATTCATCGGCATGCAAACTCTCAACAGCTCTTGAATTAGTTTCTACCTTTTTAAGTGATCGTACAATACGTCCTATTTTATAACTCCTTCTTTAAGCAAATTGAGGAATTGCAGATATCTAAGAAATAATGACAGAAAGTACTTAACAATGCGAAAATCAATGTCCCTAGTGACAGAAAATGACAGCTGATAAGTTATAGATGAAAAAATCAAGTAAGGGGCGTATGCTAAACGCGTTTGGCCGGATAAAGATTACTTGGAAATGTAGATTTTGTGTCAGTAGTCACCTTGAGGATAGCGAGTGTCAGGCGTTAGGTGTAAGTTACCTAGTGACTTATGACAAATGACCAATAATTGCTGACGGAGTGATAAGAACGCAAAAAAACTGCCGCCAAAACCGATAAAGCTTACTTGGGGCTGCCGCTAAGAGTCCCATTCTGCACATTTAACATGAAATTATTAAAAAGAAAGTATTTATTAAGGTTGTCAATCATAGACGTTGGCAAACTTATGTGTATTTGTGTGTTATTTCTCTCTATTTTCTGATAAAACCCATTAGACATTCGTAGTCGGCAAAAAACTGTAGGTCCTTCCATTTTATAGAGCAACCTTAGGACGTGTTTAGGAGTCCTTGGTGGGTTGGTTGGTTGGAATCCAATTAGCGCTTCCGCACTATTTTGTTGCCATATCCTCGTAACCAACTTGTGTAATAGTTATTTACAGCAAGACTATATCCAGTATGTGCGGTTTAAAAACCTTATTAGGTTGTTGACGTCTAAGCCAGACAGTTATTTGAGATTCTCGAACAGCGGTCGGCCCAGGGTTAACATTCTGTCCCTCCATAGGGCAGGACATTTACAGAGGAAATGGAAGATTGTCTCCTTTTTCTCTGGTTGTTTACAACTGTGACAGTATGTTTTGTGAGGGATGCTCATTTTGGCTGCTTGTTCTCCGACAGACCAAAAGCCAGTTATGACTGCCGTTAGTCTCCAGGCGTCCCGTCGTTTCATTCTTATTAATGTCGACGATTGCTTGAGGCTGTAGGTGGGCCATAACGTTCTGCTGATTTTGCATTTCGTCTGGTGTCTCCATCTACAATCCGGGATTCGAAGGTATTTTAGGGAAATTATATTCTTGACCGGACCTAGTGGTGCGTATACCGATTCTGCAAGAGAGATATTCATGGCAGATCCCCTTCTTGCCAGTTCATCTGCTTTTTCGTTACCTTCAATATTCCGATGTCCCGGAACCCAGATTAAGGTAACTTTATGGTTTTCACTCAAAGTGGTGAGGCTATTCCCACTTTGTTCCACCACTTTAGAGGTTGCTGTAACCAAGTCCAGTGCCTGGATTGCAGCTTAGCTATTCGAAAGAATTGCTAGTACTTCCGCCTGGAAGACACTGCAGGCATTGGGGAGACGCACAGATTTTTCAATTTTAAGTCTATGAGAGTATATACCAGCTCCAACACCACAATCCAGTTTAGAACCATCTGTATAGACTGCAGTGTCGAAGTTATTTAGTGAGAATATCCCTTATTCCATTACTCCTTAGATGGAAAGAGAGTGGCAAAATTCCTCTTGAAGTTCATCGTTGAGACGATGTCATCAGTAGTCCCCGTGGTGAACTGAGTTTGTCGCAATAGTAGACTGGCATGACCATAAGGTTTTTTCTTTCCAGCGACCCGCTTCGTTTAACCTAAATGTCCTCATGGTTGCCGTCTTCTTAATATGTAGGTCTATTGGAATAACGTGTGTCAGTACATTGCGAGCCTTCCTAGGACATGCCCTGATTGCACCGACCGTTATTGCACAGGCTGATCTTTGTATTCTGCCAAGTAATTTGGTATTGTAATCTCTCCCTAGAGCTTTTCACCAAACTACCGAGCCTTACGATAAAATTGGTCGTTAAACCGCCTTATAGAACCATAATGTATGCTTAGGTTGAGAACCGCATCTTCTTCCAAGCATACGTTTACCGGCATATAAAGCAATTTCAGCTTTCCTTACCCGTTCTTCGACGTTTAATTTCCAGCTAAGTTTGGAGCCCAAAATTACCCCTAAGTACTTTGCACTGGGTGAAAGTGTGAGGGTTCGTCCGTTAATATTCGGAAGGGTAAAGATTGGTACCTTATATCTGGTGGTAAAGAGCATGAGTTCTGTTTTACGCGGGTTTAAACTTAAGCCACAGCCTGTTGCCCAAGAATTAAGCTCGCCTAATGCCCTTTGAATGATCCCACTGATCGTATTAGGGCACAGTCCTGACGCCATTAGCACCACATCATCAGCGTACGCCACCGCTTTTACCCCACCTCTTTTAAGTTTTCTTAAGATTTTGCTAATCACACATAACCAAAGAAGTGAATATAATACTCTCCCCTGTGGAGTACCCCTATGGACTCTCTTAGCCCATACCAAGTTCGCCCTAATTAGCCTGGATTCTAACACAGAGATGTTCCAATTGCTGATACAATTTTCCATCCCTAAGTCTATTAACGCCCTTTGGACAGTATCAGTGCTAACGTTATTAAATGTGCATTCTATTTCTAGAAAAGCTACCATGAAATACTGTTTGTTTACTAGAGACCCCTCTATTGTTCGGATTACCTCATGAAGCGCTGTCTCCGTCGATTTGCCTTTGAGGTAAGCATGTTGTGCCGTTGATATACTAGAACTCTTCAGCGAACTTCTAATGTGCATATTTAAAAGCCTTTAAAAAGTTTTTACAAGGAGGGACGACAGACTGATTGGCCTAAAGTCCTTCGCTGATTCATGGCCTCCTCTACCTGCCTTTGGTATGAATACGACTCTAACAAGTTTCCAGCTGTTTGGAATATAAACTAGGTTTAGACACGCTCTGAAAATTTCCATTAGCCATGGTAGAATATTATCAAGAGTTTCTTGTAACATCTTAGGAAAGATCCCATTGGGGCCCGGGGATTTGAAAGGAGAGAATGATTTGATTGCCCATACAACCTTCGCTTTCGTAACTATTACATCGACAAGATGCTGTGGGTCATATCGGCACCGCCAGGTTCTCCCAACATCACTGTCATGGGCGCTACATCCCGGAAAATGAGTGTTTAATAGAATTTCTAGAGACTCTACTGCCATAGAAGTCCAAGTTCCATCTAGCCTCTTGACCCTTGAAGCCATTAAATGATCTTTGGACAAAATACGCCTAAGTTTCGCAGAATCTCTGGTAGATTCGATAGAAGAACAGAAATCTGTCCAGCTCTCTTTCTTGGCGGCCCTGATTGCCTTCTTGTATTGTCTCCAACTAAGAGCCCTACAAATGAGAAAAAAGTTTTTAACGAAGGTTAAGGTAGAAGTGGTTAGAAAGTATTTCTTTGTAAAGGGTTTTCCAATAAGAGGTTTTATTTTGGTATTCAAAGAAAAATGATGTTATTCAATATAAATCATCGGATGTTTATTTCAGTATAAGGAGGAAGGTATGCCGTTAATAGTGGAAAATAACATCTGGAAAATGACCATCACGACCACGCCTACACAACAATATCCTTTTCATGAAATTTTCCATTACCGAATTGCAAAGTGGCTGCCCTATGTTCTCGATAGCGTCAGGAATTCCATCTTTCAAGTCTTGAATCGACCCTGGGCTGTTGGCGTAAACCTTCTCTTTCAAGTGGTCTCAAAGAAAAAAGTCACAAGGTGTTAAATCACAAGATCTCGGTAGCTGATTGTGAGCACCTCTTCGAGAGATGACACGGTCCGGAAACTTTTCTCGTAAAAAATCAATGGTTTCGTTGCTTGTGTGTCACGTCCACGACGGCTCGTCTTATGGAAAATAAACGTTGTCTAAATCAATACCATCGAATTCAGGTCATAAGAAATCGTTAATCATCTCTCGGTAGCGCATAATAACACTTGTTATTGGAAAACCCTTTATATATAGGGTTATTCAATAGGTGCGCTTCAACTTTTTTCCGATAGGGAGGGCGAACGACGCAATATTTTTTATTTTTCGCTTGTCATTTGTAAACTTCATTAGTATACATTTCATCATGGAACGCTACACACTCGAGCAACGATTGCAAATCGTGCAAAATTTTTTATGAAAATAATCGTTCTGTTGCTGCTACTTTAAGAGCATTACGGCCATTTTACGGTCCATTTAACAAGCCGTCCCGTTTTGGAGTTATGTGAAGTCATTGGTCTACAGTAACAAGCCGGCGACGATTTGTGAGCTCAGAGCCAATATTGAACGCGGAATTGCTGGAATTTCGGCCGATTTATGCAAAAGAGTGGTCGAAAATTGGGTTCAACGATTGGACTTCGTAAAAAGTGCACGCGGTAGTCATGCAAAAGAAATCGAATTTCATACTTAAATGTATATGTTCAAACTCGATAATAAAAAAAAATTAGTTAAAAAAGTCAAACCGTTTGTGTTTTATTCAAAAAAGTTCAAAAGTTGAAGCGCTCTTACTGAAAAACCCTATATTTCAAGCAGCTCAACTAGGCACTGCATATGAGGCACATTCGCCTTGAATGAATGAATTGGACAATGCGTATACTACTACCGCAGTTTTTATAAATTTTACTTCAACTTAATCCGAGTTAAGATGCTGATTAGTATGAATTTCGTTTTATATATCCTGTGAGGCGTTTCTTTGCCTGCTAACCTATTCCCAGCCATTCTTTGCGGTATATTTTGAGTGCTGCCCAATACGATTGCATTGTTCGCTTTCTCACAGCTTTTTTGAAAGACAGAGCGGAGTGATTCGCAGATACCGATGAAGCAAAAGTTCTTGATATATTAGATTCGACGGCCTTAGTAGAGTAGACACAAGTTACAATTGTCCAAATTGAGGGGATTGGCAGATCCTACTCATGCTAGGATTCACATAAGGATTATAGATTACCAGGTTTGGCTACCCGCTGCGGTGAAAAACAGAATTGTCAGAGTTACTTCAGCTGTGATGTGACATAGGACTCAGCAGCAGAATACTGTCCGCTCATTTTTTCACAGAATGTACCAATCAGTCGTTGTTTAGACGGCAACGGACGAACATGAGCCAAGACTGTATTGATTTTTTTTTTTTTGTACATCTCCAACACAATCTCAGTTTTTTCGTAAACAAACCGATGTCAGGGTCGAGAATACAATAAGAGATTGCGCTTTCCGAATTTGCTGCGACGTCATACGCCAAGCACACATACAAACCAAATAAGGGGAAGAGTAGACGAAAGCAATAGAAACTACTAAACACAGCAAATTAAACACACCATTTTCTTGCCACATCCGCTAAACACGCAAAAAAACTGCATTTGGAAGTATTTTTATAATTCGTGCTTTCACAATTTAACACGTGGCCCTTCGTTTTCACTTGTTTGTTTAGTTTAACTGTCACAAATCACAATATTAACGAGCCATTTACTGAAGTTTTGATGCCCCATACACCTCCTTTCCTCCCTTTGTTTGTTTGTTTTGTATTATTATGGTGCCTGACGTCACACTTAAGTAACGGTTTCTGGTAGGCGCCAACTTCTGTATTCAATTCGCCTTGTATCATGACCCATGTGACGTCAGCCAATTAGCTGATTCTTTCAAGTTCGCTGAGAGCCGTCTAATGGTAGGAGTTTACCACACCTCTATAAATCTTATCCTAAACCATAAGGATCCGCGTGCATAAACTAGCTGGGAATTGAGTTACAACAATCAAAGCCCATGGCGCAGGGGCATATTTTTATGCATTACAAACTTTTTCTAGAAAAAAGTTTATCTTTAAATAGAGAACAATGTGATCATTTATCGAAGTCATTTCTTCCTCCTCATCATCCTTTCCGGTGTCGTTCCTGCCAGAAAAAAATTCTGCGTACCCAGAAACGTTGCTCAAAATTGGATTGGTATATTTTAAAGCCAGTCGAGGCAGCCATCTGAATGAAGTTATATTTCACAATTAATCGGAAGGTTTACACTTTCTACTAAAGCTTAAATCTTTAAAAAATATTTCGAAATTTTTTTTTGTTTTTTAACAAAACGCTTATTTGAAACATAAACTACAAAAACAGCCCTCTGCCTTCATCCCATCCACTAGCCGCCTACTTTTGCACTTATTTGTAGGTTCTTTTTTGCTTTGCATTGTAAAATATTCATCCTCACATAATTTCCGGCTTAAAAGTGGCAAACTAAATAAGGACAACTCTCTGTTCGTTTTGCATGCCTATATACCGTTACGCCCTACACACACCACTAAATTATTTTACATTTTTACACAAACGGATAAAAAATGTTCATAACGATATTGCCAAGCGCAGCATGTAAAATATTATCCTGTGTTCCATACCCTGCCGTACTTGCACACAGCCTCATTTTCACATCTACAAAGCCATGCGGGCGAAATTAATTATGACTGACAGGAAACGAAGAATTATATGGAACATAGCAAAACTTGTTTACAATCAGCAAACCGGTCCAACGATCTGTTTAAGCGCACACACACCCGCACGCACATGAAACGTGTTTGTGCACGGAAAACAGCACACTTCGCTGGAAAGGTGTTCTGTGTTGATTGCATTAAATGTCAAACAGGTCATCAAATTTTACAGGTTGGATGAATTTTTGATGTGAAGTTGAGGTGAGTGTCCGCTCATATTTAGCGAAATGAAGTTGAACACTTACGATGCGGGATAAATTGAATATTCTAGAGACTTTAAAAGTGGGAGTTAAGAGAATTTAAAAGCAACTTTCATTTCATTTGAAACTATTTTTTTGTTAAGCATACAAGTAGTGACAATATGAGCTGTTCTTGTTGTTGTAGCAGCATAAACACGCCCCATACATATAAGGAAAATGCTGCTGAAGTGACAGTCCTTGGTCCGATAAAAATACGGGTCGTTCTGGTTACGTAGAACCAACTGTCGTGAGCTGGTTAATCATGGCTTTGAACTCTTCTTTAGCCAAAATATTGAAGTGAAGTGAAAATAAAGTCAACTCTACACTCTTAAATGGCACAAACCGGGCGTAGACTCAAATGAAAATTTTGAAAAAAAGTAAACCTGCCCATTCAGATGTAATCATGTCCAACTTGCATGGTATTGAATAAAGACGGACCAGCAGAGAACATTACAATGTCAACTACAGCTGGGAAATTTTTATTGTAAGACCTCTAATTTCTGGTAAGACGAACGGTTCGTCAAGAAGCTCACAACCTCTTCGATTTCGCCTTGACGAAGGAAGAGAATGGCCTGGAGTAGATTCACTTCCTTTGCCACTGCTTACTGTTTGCTAAATTTAAATAACACACCCATTGTTTCAAAAAATGGTGGACCTCCGTTTACCGTTAGCTCAAAAATGGAAGAGGGGTTGGCACTGGCATATTATCAGTCCTACCATAAGTTCTGTTACAAGTTAAGTTGGCTATAGATATGAAAATAGACTTTGTTTGTGAAGTTAGTTTTATTTAATCACATAAATATTAAACAAAAAAATGTTTAATTTTCTTTCCAAATGGTCACCAAATGAATTTACACAATCCTTCAAACGAGTAGGCCATTCAGCTATTGCAGCTCGCACGGTTTCCATGGATATTAACGTCGCTGCTCGAACCAAAGATTGTTTGAGACTCTCCAAATTACTGTGATACCTTCGCCAGCCGAATTTCGACCACAAACTGTAGTTAAATGGATTCAGATCTACTGGACTTCCAGGCGGCCAATCTTCTGTGGTTGTGAACCCAGGAATATTGTTTTTATCCGCTGCTGTGTGTTTTTTGCCTTATGGGCTGTATCGGAATCTTACGGGAAGATTCAACGCTATCTGTTGAAGAGAGTATTGCTCAACAGCTTCACCACGCCTTCTAAGACATCCTCCTGGAACACTTTTGCACCGGCTTTAACCAGTTTTTCGCAGAAATTAAGAGACACTCACCACCAAACCATTGGCCACGCTGAACCCTTGGAACAAAACTTTTTGTGTCTTTACAAATTTTAGAAAAGATTTTGTCTTTTTGCTTCTTAGTGTACATTTTCTGATCTATGAAAAGAATATATTCATGGTCGCGTGCCCCCAAAGAAGCTGCTTGCATCTGTTGATTCCAAATTTCTTCAAACGCGTTGTCGAAACCATGACCAGTTGATTGATGGAAGGCTTTCATGTGGAGATCATCTCTAATTAGTCTCGACATGGTAAGGCGGCCGCCGCAGCCGAATGGCAAGGTTTTGTTTTCCACATCAATCGGGTCTATGTTACGTTATCGGAACTACATGGATTTATGTCCAACCAAGTACTGTGACCATAATAGTATTCCGTAAGACGAAAAATTCTTTAAGAAAACTCAATCGTCAAAAATAATAACAGTATTTTCTAAGAGACGATAGTAAAGCGACTTCGTATGGAGCTCAAAGAACGATAGTTTTGGTTTCATCATAAGAAGGTTCAGAACAGTCAAATCGTTCGATCCCGCTATGACAGATAAGTATCATGATTCTGTTGTTCTCATGCTTACTATTCGCTGACCTAACTTCGACACAGATTTCTCTCACACACCAGTTTGTGTAGCGGAAAATGTTTCTCACTCAGCTTTCACTTCAGCTCAAACGTGAATATAATACCACATTTTCTGCGCTCTTGGCACCCTACTTATGAAGAGTGCAAATTTTCGCAATGTAGTTTCGAATCATTTCGTCGATTTAAAAGCTGCAATCGACAGTACGAAAAGGAGTTATCTGTATGCCGCGATGTCTGAATTTGGTATCCCCACAAAACTAATACGGCTTTGCAAGATGACGTTGCTCAACACCAGCAGCGCCGTCAGAATTGGGAAGGATCTCTCCGAGCCGTTTGATATCAAACGAGGTTTCAGACAGGATGACTCGCTGTCGTGTGACTTCCTTAACCTGATGTTGGAGAGCTTCGTACGAACCGCAGAACTTAATCGCTCAGGCACAATTTTTTATAAGAGGCCTTAAAGTATTCGATGCGGTATCAGCTGGTGGTAGCAGGGGAAGAAGAAGACCTCCTCTGCGTTGGAAATATCAGGTGGAGAAGGACTTGGCTTCACTTGGTGTGTCCAACTGGCATCGGTTAGCACGGGAAAGAAACGACTGGCGCGCTTTGTTAAACTGCCAAAATCACGTAAGCGGTTATTGCGCCAATTAAGAAGAAGAAGAAGAAGAAGAGTTGGTGTGGAGAGGATCGCCGCTGTCCAACAATAACAAAAGGATGCTTGCTCATAAAGTTCTGCTATTGCGAGAGTAAATGCGATCAGCGTTTGTACTGTCTCCGTAAATCGAGAAGCGAAGAGAGTTGATTAGAAGGGAAATAAAAGGAATCACAGTGATGGGTAAGTAAAACCAACTAGCGGCAAAAGGATTTAAGTAACGATCGAAGTCTTAGCGATTACTTTACCATCCAACTTTTTCAGATCTTTCAAGGATATTTAAGGACAAAGTTTTCTAAGAACATTATTGAACCAAAGTAAACAAACTATATTCTTTCTCGTTTGATATCTTTATTAATATCATAGAGTGAGTTTCATTATTTTGAGCCATTTTTTTTTAAGTCCTTTAAAAAATTAAAATTATGAGAAAATTAAAAACTGAGTATGCAATAAATCTATACAGAGTCTATAGTTTCGCGTGCATATTTGTTTTTGAATAACTTTTTCGCTAAATAAAAAAATTATTGTTAGTGATAGAAATCCCTATTTTGATTTTTCTTACTCTCCTACTCCTCTCCCACTCTAAATCATGTGCTACTTCGTATTGGCATCCTTTACGTAAATAATATCAAACAAAAGATGCACTGCTAATAGTACAAAATTCGACTAAAGCTGTAATTATTCTTGCACCTGTCTAAAAGTAGAATTACAAAGTGGCGCAAATTTCATCACTCAGGAAACCATATAATAGAACGTATTTGACGTGCGAGTTGAACATGCGCTGCTTGGTTAGAAGGCTGATACTGTTTTTTTGCCACAATGGAGCCAGGACGCCGAAAGATGATTTAGCTTTGCTAATTCTATATTCGGTATCAACATCAGCACCACCATCCGCGGTGACCACGCAGCCAAGGAAGTAGAATTTGTCAAGGGTTTCGAACTATTGTGCAGCCACTGTCAGTGGTTCCGATATGGTGTCATTTGATGCAGCACTTTCGTTTTTCCGGCGTTGACTTTGAGGCGGATTGGTTTCAACATCACCTGCATGGTAGTTTGTGTAAGCTTTTATGCGAGCAAACAGATTTCATCAGCGTATGCCAAGTGTCTGAGGAATGTGTTGTTTATCCCCGCTGGTTTTCGTTGCCAAAGGCAACTCTCAAGACGTCTTCGATGACAAGAAGAAAGAGAATCAGTGACAGGATGCAGCCTTGTCGTACACCACTTAGCCCGGGAAAAAGATCCGATAGTTTCCCTTTATGAAGTTTTGCAACTTACGTCACCGTCCCTTATAATTACAACAAATTTTTCAAGGATTTCTCTTTTTCTCAGCATAGCCCATATGGTTTCCCGCTTGACACTGTCAAAGGCTTTTTCCAAGTTAGAAATTTGAACAAGTATCGATTTTCTTCAATGATTTCTGGCTAATAATCTTCCCAGATATAGTTCGTCAGCCATTTCTGTCTCTGCAATCATTCTGATTGTAGTTGGGCTTTAGAGAGTAACCAAATATTTTCTTTTGTTGAAGTGCTAGTGTTCACGGACGTAAAATACAAAAATCGGGTGATTGATTTTGCGCAACTTTGTAAATATTTTTTCTGGCAATGCATTAGCGCTACAGATACTCAATTTAAAAAGTGCACCTTGGCGTATCTTCATCAGCTTTTTTGCACACTCACAGCGTGTGCTTGCAACTTTCGCTTGAATTTAGCCAGTAATGCAAGTTGCAGCAGTATAATGATGATGTTAAAAGCGGCTAAATGCGGACTCAATAAATTAAACACATGCGTGCATACATACATACACACATACATACAAGTACTTCTTGCGCATTTATGTTTCACGGGAATATCCTTTTGCCAGCCATGCAGTCTGACTGCTAACTAACTGAATGCCTTTTGTCCAAATGGATACATGCATGCATTTATACATACCTACACTAACAACAACAACAAAACCCCATGCGCTGACATGCAAATAAACAAATTCATTACAGGTCACAGAAACTGCTTTATTTCTGCCTCGGCTTGGCTTGGCGAATGCTGGCTATGTAACAAATAGTTGCCAGCGAATTGCATTGCGACTCAGCCTAACTGAAAGCAGCAACATTTTACAAGAGGGAACAACAATTGTGGTAATTTCATTGCTTGTTTATGCCAAGCCGACTGTTTTATGTTTTAATGTCATTATATTTCACTTATTTGATGTTTTTTATATGTTTTTTTTTTTTTAAATTGCAGTAACATTTTAATTCGACTAGCTACTTTCTCATTAACTACTTTCACCGAGCATACATCCTTCTGCTTTATCCTCTGTGCTGCCACCTCATACATGCATACATACAATCCTTGCCCTATACCAATTTGTTGTTGCTAATAAACACGTAGCATATGAAAAGTAACCATGAATTTGTTATTTATTGTTGTTTTTATATTTGTTATAGCCAACATTTTCTCTGCATAAAAAATGGCGTTACGCTATGCGCTGCAACATTGATTTATACGCCATTTGCATGCCAGACAGCAAGCAGCAGTGGCAAAAGCGAGTAGAAAAAAGCGAAAAGAAGCGAACAAACTGAGCTCCAGCTGAAAAGAATCGCGCTCACAACGGCTGAGTAATTTAATAGTCTGCTGCTTTGGCTACCAGCTATTCTATTTCTAATGTTGCTCTTGTTGTTGTGCTAAAAGTAAAGAGTTGTTGATAGGTGCGCGTCTGCAGGCATCGCCCCAACCTCGAAGGTGACGTATGCACCAATGCAAGTGGCAGTTTCACTGTCAACGGAAAAGGTAAAAGTGGAAATAAATGACTTGGCATATGCCACTAAATCGATGTGATCATGAAATCAAATTAAACGAAAGTGAGCTGAAAGGTAGTCAAACTATTCAGGTAATGGGAGGGGCTCAGTTTTTTCTTGGTTTGAGTTTAATATTAAACAGGGAATAATAAATGGCATTTCTATTAAACTATATTTTTTTTATGGTTGCTATAACAGCTTTCGATTCAGCACTTCCCTGCACGCTAAGTGCAAAATTTTTATGTGAAAGGGTCAGTCCATAAAAATTAATAAAAAGAGGTTGTCTGTAAAGTCGGTCTACTGACGATAGTTTAACGTGACAACGTCATAAGAAAATATTGATGGAATGGTTTCAATTTTCAAACGAAAATTTTAATTTTATTTGTTTGATAGGTATTTTGTATGGATATAAAGGAGGAGGTAAATGGAATTGCAATGGAATAGGTGAAGTTACATTTACACAAACGTGCAAAATGACGAAACATTTATCAAATTCATGAAAGATATCTTCAATTTCGATTGTGCATCAGACGTTAATAAGTCAACAACACTAAGAGGCATCATCATCGATTTGCCTTTTTCAAGACACTTTACACTCGAAACACTCCCTTTCATTTTCTACTTTTTCTATCATCGTCCTATTCTCAACAGAGAAATGGTTCATTACCATACACACAGGAAGAAGGCATATGCAAATACAAATATGTGAATTTATATACCTACATATGCGCATATACATACATATATATGCTCACTCAAGTAGGACAGAGCCAGATGTCGAAAGTTGCCGAACGCGGGGGCCGATTGTGCTCATTGTCGTTCGTTTCGCGTTCTCGCTTGCAGTTCAAGCACATTAGCTTACATTTGCTTGCGTACGGAATAGATTCGTATATTTGATATGTCCATATGACTTGTATGCATCTTTACATATAGATTTGTTCTTTTTGAAAATTGCGCGAAATTGTGATACGTGAATTTATATATGTACATATGCGCATATACATACATATATACGCTCACTTAAGTAGGATAGAGGAAGATGTCGAACGTTGCCGTTCGTTTGCTTTGTTCGTTCCGCGCTTTCGCTTGCAGTTCATTCAAGGTAACGGCAAGGTAACGACAAATGAGCAAGGTAACGACAAATGAGTAAGTTAACGACACATTTTTTCGTGCGTGCAGCCGGCTAAATCGAATTATAAGACGTTATCACGTCAAAAAGATGTTTAAAGTATTTATTAATCAATAATATATTTTCCTTCATTATTTACAATGTCTTCCTAACGTTTAGGCAAATTTTTAATTCGCTGCTCAAAAAATTGTTTATCCTTGGAGCCAAAATACGCTTCGATATCCCTTTTTATAGCTTCTTTTGAGGAGTAGTTCTTGTTACTCATATGGGATTGAAGTCCACGGAAAAGGTGATAATCACAATGTGCACTATCCAGAGAGTATGGTGGATGCGGTATTAGCTCCCATCCGAGCTCGTTCAGCTTGCCTAATGTTTGCCTTGCGGTATGAGGTATTGCGTTGTCGTGGTGAAACAAAACTTTGCGTCTATTCACTAAAGACGGTCGATTTTTTTTAAGTGCCTCATTCAGGTTTCATAGCTGATGGGAATAATAATCAGCAGTTATCGTCTGGTTTGGTTCCAGAAGTTCATAATAAACAATACCGGTCATATCCCATCAAATAGACAGGAGAATCTTCTTGGGGTGAAGGCCATCTCTAGGGGTCGGTTCTGGTGCTTCATCTTTATGTAACCATTGGCGTTTGCGAACAGGATTATTGTAAAAGACACATTTTTCATCACAGTTAACGATACTGTTCAAAACTTTCATTTTCAAGCCATCTGCAGCAGCTGAGAACACACACTCACTCTCTGCTGAAGGTTGGCGACGGAAAGTCTATGCGGGACCCATTTTCCCAGCTTTGAAACCTTTCCCAACTGAACCAGGTGCCTGTCAACTGTTCCATGCGATGAATTTAACCTCTAAGCTATTACATCGTCTGTCAAATTTGGCTCAGCTTCCACGAGCTCGAGCAAGGCGTCGGAGTTAAAGACTTCAGGACGACCAGCGCGCGGGGCATCCTCCACGTCGCAGTTACCACCTCGGAATTTTGAAAACCACTTTTGCGCACTCCTTACACTCGCGGTATCCTCTCCGTGAACAGTGTTTATTTCTGCAGCCGCAGTTGTTGGATTTTTACCACTTTTATAAAAAAAATACAAAATATGCCTCTTATATGCGTTCGAAGATTCCATTTTATTTTTTAACAACACGTGCTTCTATCCGCGATTAAAATCACTTGTTGAATGCACAATATATCAAAGAAAATATAAATAGTTCCGTAATATTCCGCGAATAATTTTTTATATGCAAAAATCACACAAAAGTGAAATTATGATTCAAATACGCACGAACTTATGGACTGACCTGATACTTAGCAGAATATAAAAATCAGCAATCGTGGTCGGTGCTTCTAGATCATGTCCTAGGGTGGCTCCTAAAGCACTGGCACACGTTATTCCGGTAGATCTCCATATCAAAAAGACGGCTACTATCAGTGCATTTAAGTTAAATGAATCGGGTCGCTGGAGGGAAACAACTTATGGCCATGCCGGTCTATTATTGCGACAAACTCAGTTTATCTCGGGAACTACTGATTACATCGCCCCAACGGTGAATTTCAAGAGTAATTTTGCCACTCTCTTTCCATCAAGGGGGGAATGGAGTAAGAGATTCTCACTTAAGAACTTCGACACTGCAGTCTACGCAGATGGTTCAAAAATGGATTGTGGTGTAGAAGCTGATATATATTATCATAGACTTAGAAGTGAAAAATCTGCATACCTGCAATGCCTTCCAAGCGGAAATATGGGCAAGTTTGCAGACTACTTATCGCAGATTTCTCTTTCAAGTGCAATATCGATATTCTTTCTAATATTCATCCACTGGATTCCACTTCAACAATCTCTAAACTGGCGGAACAAAGCAGAATATTCCACTTCCTCTGTGAATTCCCTATCCAGTAGAAAGCAAGGCTATTAACTCTTGGCAAACCACTTTTTGAAAATCTCGAAGAGCTGGCTGGTATAGACGTTAATCTAAATCGCACGGGCTGGATACAGTCGTAAAGAAATAATCCGTATAACTTGTTGGTAGCGATAATGTGGCAACAAAATGGTGCGGAAGCTCTAGTTGGATGCTCTAGTTTGGATTTACCACTTTAACCCATCAACCGGCCGCAACAACAGCATAACGATGTTTAAGCGACTTTGTTTTTTTGCGATTAGTTCATAAGCGACGTGCTTATGGCAGTGTTTCCAAGTATAAGTTCGGATCTTTTTTATTATATTTTGCATACTTTTAGGCGGATTGCCTTGAAAAGCAATGGTATTACTTAACATTTTGATCATCATCATCATATCTTAGCACTACAGCTCATTTTGAGCTTTGGCCTCCTGCACATGGGGCCTCCATAAATCTCGATCGCTTGCGATTTTATTTCCAATTCCTTATACCAAGTTTAGATTCTGCTTAGATTCGCCAAAAGTGATGACATCCTACATGATGTCTACTTTCAGTATTCGAGGTCGGTCTCCATCTGGTATCTGTAGGGACCGAAAGGTCTATGCGTGGCTTAATGCCAACCAGGCTAACCTAACCTAACATATCCCAAGTTTATTGATGTCATCCTCTAGTTCGTCGGCCATCCTTCGTTTATTTCGTTTCTTGTTTCCGGTCTTTCTCTTGCTTCAGTGTTGAACGCTTGTAATATAACCCAGCCATCTTAACCGGCGCGCTTTGATGAAACGTATAAAATTTTCGCCATTTGTGAGTTGGTTTAGCTCGTCGTTCCGCGGCACACGCCACACTTCGTGATCTTTTATTCGTCCAATACTTTTCCTGAGTACTTTTTGTTCAAAGGTTTGCAGTTTAGCTTCATCTGCATCAATTAGCGTCCGCGATTCAGCTCCATAGGTGGTCTAATGATGGTTTTACACAAAATGGCATTGTGTGTTTAGTGAAAGGCGATCAATTTATAGGTACGAAATTTTGAATTGAAATAACACAACGAAAATTCAAACTGGTTGGGCAGTCTTTTTTTTTGTGCTTTTTGTGTTGAACCATCCACGGCAATTATTTTGAAAAGATAATCCCTTCTAAATAATGCCCCAACTGCGCCGTAATTCGGCCATCCCTAAACACAAATTTAGAACGACTCACTGAAGGACCTCAGTCGGTATCTCGTGAATAACTTTAGTAATGTTGGATTCCAATGCCTCAATCATCAACAAAGCATAAAGACGTTACCTACCCCCGCAAATAAAAGACCAAAGGTGTGATATCACTCGATCTTGGTGGCTAATCCACTAGTCCGAGACGACACATAAATCGCTCACCGCAACGACAACGCAGTAAATCCAGTGTTTCACGGGTTGTATGATAAGTAGCGCCGTCTTGTTGGAACCAAATGTTGTAGAGATCACGGGCTTCAACTTCCGGCACCAAAAAGTCGTTTATCTTGGCGCGATAGGGTTCGCCATTCACTCTTACTTTGGCGCCAGCTTCGTCTTTGAAGAAACCCGGTGATACCTCCAGCCCATGGGTCGCACAAAACGGTTATTTGCAATGGATGTAATGGCTTTTCTGGAATGGTTTTGAGTTGCTCTTCAGGTTAAGTAGGAAAGTTTTGTATATTGACGTACCCATTAAGCTAAAAATTGGCCTCATCACCATGCACCCTAAATTGGTCTGAGTGCGTAACAAATTCTTTTCACAGGGAGTCGGTTTTCGTCATACAATTCACCAATTTGTAACCTTTATTGAAGTGCGTGTCTTTCCATGATGAAATGTCAATGAACACTGAAAAAAATTATGTATGTAGTTTGACAGTAGTCTCGTGTGATCTGTCAAAAAACCTTATTGGAAAAAGTACCTCCAATCGGATCACCCTCTATATATTAGAGTTCTTATGTGTCAATTATAGATGGCACATTTGGGATCATTGACGACCAGAACAAGAAGACGAATAAAAGATGGAGCACCCTGTATAAGTTAAAAAGAATGATGCCTTAAAAGGAATATGTTCTATTAAACATTATTTTATTTATTTCAAAAATGTATTGAAAATGCTCCAAAATGTCATGAAAAATGTCATGAAAAATGTAAAAACATAGCCAAAATATGTGTAGAGAAAAGTAGTGACCATTTTCTCGATGTTTCATACGGTTAGTAACCCAATAAATTTTTTGTAAAAAATAAAATTTTAATCGGGGGAACGAAATTGCTGGATTTATTTCCTAAATTATTCATAGTTCTTATATTGCAGTTATAAATAGGACACCCTGTATAAGTTGAAAGTTCAAATCCTACAGACATTCTTGTTGTTATGCACACGAAATTTCCAACCACTTTTATGGTTTTAGGTGTTGTGAGCAACAAAATACAGGTCAGACCCCCACACTTCTTTACTCAAGGATTTCGGGAGAACTCTGCGGCCCTAAAGACAGTCGTGAAACCCTGGATTGTTAGTATACGTGGTAACAGACAATACAGCATTCAGCAAGACTCCTTCATACAAAGCGAAGGCGACACAAAATTGGATGGCTGAAAATTCCCATGACCACATGAGGTCTGGGGGCCTTAATCTCCTGGACCACTACGTATGGGGCGTAGTTGAGCGTGAAACCAAAAAGCATCCTCATAACAAGATTTCTTCTCTGACGGCTGTCATTAATACCGTTATGGTCAATATGAATATGAAGCCTTTAATTCGGGCATACAATCATCTGCGGGTCCGGATCGAGAGCTAATTTTATTTTATTCAGTGGTTTTATAGATATACAATAAGTTAATATTGTTCAACAAATTCGTAGAGTTTCATTAAGCTTAGTTCAAAATAAGAGTTATTAGTTTTACTCCCAAGTTGTCCTCAAATACCGTACGCCCCCTGTGCAAAATGCAAAATCAATAAAATATTTTATAGAATTAAGATTTTTATTATACTCGCACGCATTCATTTTTGTACTTTTCCCCCTTCCTTCTCATTCGGTTAATTATATTTGTGCAATCGAGCGAATAAAATCCAATATTTATAATACAACAACAAAATCCCACGTAATAGACAACAAAATGCACATTCCAGCAGAAAGCTTATGGCGTACGCATGACGTAGATGCCCTTAGATAAGATAAAGCCACATATGCCAATTGTTTATTGTAAGCGTTTTAAGCGCGTGTACGCTGAGCGAGCGTGAAAGGCCAACAAGGACTCGCCTACAAACACAAGCGCATACAGGCAAACAGAGAAATGCATTTGTGGCGAGCCGGCAAAATGCGGGTAGACAGAAACTACAATCGATACGTCGCTACTTTTTATTATTGTAAAATGCGAATGCAAAGCAAATGATAAGCCAAGGAGAGTAGAGATACTGGGAAGCGAAGAAATGAGTAAGCGCTGAATTACAGCAGCGATTGCGACGACACTAAGCGGATAACAAAGAATGCAAATGGCAGCAGCGACCAATGAAAATTGACAATACCAAAGGCGATGCGAAGCAGAAAGGCCAAGCTATATCGAAATGTGCAAAAAAACAAGTGAAGAAAGTGTAGTATGGCAGGCAATGCGTTGAAATTGAAGATAAAATAAGAAATAGGAAATATTACAGAAATTTGTAGGTAAAGGGTCTTTCAAAAGGCGTGCTTAGATGTTGTTTAAAAAACCAAACATGTAAAAATTTAGATGCTTTCAAGTTTCATTATTTTTAATCAAATTACGGCTCTTGACAATTATATGTAAAAAATGTAAATGCCCACCATGGTACACCAAACATTCGACTCAGAAAAGCCTAATTTTTGAGAACGTCAAGATATCGGATGTTGAAGGTTGTTCAGCAATACTTTCCGCTACAGCAGCAAACTCTCAACAGAACGTCCAAATTTTGGTATGCCAATCCTTCACGGGGGCCACCATAATCGAATGGGTTGATGCGAGACTACCATTCGGAATTCACAGAGAGAACAGAAAACATAGGTTCGAATCTCGATGAAACACTAAAATTAAGAAAAGCAGTTTTCTAATAGCGGTCGCCCCTCGGCAGGCTATGGCAAACCTCCGAGTGTATTTCTGCCATGAGAAGCTCCGAATAAAAAATAACTGCCGTTCGGAGTCGGCTTGAAACTGTAGGTCCCTCCATTTGTGGAACAACATCAAGACGCACATCACATACATCCAAAAAGGGTGTAAGCGCCAATTATATTTAAATATATAGTCCTTCTTCTATCCTCGATAAAAAAAGTTTCTTGAAATTTTTTCACCAGCCTTTGAATTGTCGACTCCTTCGAACGATTACTTCCACCAAAAAAATTACGAATTTTGCGTTAAATTGTCCTTAAGTATCAGCCATTTTCATAATTCAATAATTTTAACGCATTGCTCTATTGAGTAAAAATGTACATCTATTCAATTGAGAAATATCAAAGATGACACAAAAAAGTACCCTCTAGGGCTTATTCACTACTCATATTTAGGCATCACTTTTGAAAGGTCCTTTAAGGGGTTACATGGGTTCAAAAAAATCCATTTTTTTTCTTATTAACTTCACCAACGTCTCAAGAATATTACCCTAAATTTTCAAATCGATCCGAATAATAGTTGCGGAGATACAGCCTTTGGAAGGTGTGCGCTCCAAGCCGCTTTTATTGTTACTCAAAACTTTAAACGCGTTTTTCTAGGAGCCTTGTTTTCAAAGTCAGTTGTCAAATGTTCTCGGAAACAACTCAAACGATCTTGATGAAATTTTACACTGGTGTTCGAAATACAATTTACTCGTGCTTGAAGGAAGGATTTTTTTTGTTTTTCAACTACAACTATTTAAAAAAAGCAAAATATCAAGCAAATTTGACCAAAATTTTCATTTTTTTGGAAAAATGTCTGCCAAAATTCCAATTTTTACTTTTTGTTTTCTTTGCTTCGTTCAAGCACGAGTTTATGATCTTAACTAAAACACTTATTTTTGTTTTTTCATTTTCGATAATCCTGTCAGGAGTTATGATGACACCGCGGAAGCACCTTTTTTTCGAGGGGTCACCGGAAATGACGTCACAATGGAGGGGTTTTAATTTTTTTTTTTTAATTTCAGAAATTATTCTTTAAATATGTATCTAAATATAAGACAGAAAAAAATTTGAATGAAATAAATAATTCTTTACATAGAAAAAAAAATATTTAAAATAGGCCTTTTTTAACCGACGAAACCCATGTAACCCCTTAAGCATACAGCGGCGCAAAATTAATCACCGTATCAGAAGATCTATAATTTTTACAAATGGCATCATACGTCAATAATTTTTTACCCTTGTGAACTAGGCAGCTGCAAGCAGAACTACCAAAAGACACGCAATGGAGCGCGTAAAGGTCAAAATAAAGATTTCCCTCACTCAAAATAATTTTCCCATTTATTTGATAAAAAAGTTATTCAAAAGCATATTGGATTATTAATATTGCACCACCATGTATTTGTTCCGAAAAAAAAAAATGTGAGGCATTACATTTCTTCCAAACAAAAATACACATAGACTTACATAGATATATTTATTTCCATAACACCAGTTCACAAATTTAAAAAAAAAAAAATTACCTACGACATTTGACAGTCACTTCATACGAAAAATATGCCTTCAAAATCGGAATATAAAGACAGATAATAAGAAAGTATAATACCGGGTGCCCCATCTTTTGTGTCCGTATGAAAACATTGACTACCTTTGAAAAAAAAAAAACTTATTTGTGTAAGTGAGGTATTTTTATTTGGTTTGGTTATTTACAATTTATTAAAAATATTTTTTGAATACAATACAATATCAATCAGGTGGCCACCTTTATTAGCAATCACAAACTGCTATCTATTTTCTGCGTTTGTCATCACCTTGTCAAGCATTTCGGGTTTCATAGCGTCGATTTCGGGACGAATGTTTGCCTTCTTCTTCTTCTTAATTGGCGCGATAACCGCTTACGCGATTTTGGTCGAGAAGCCAAGTCCTTCTCCACCTGGTCTTTCCAACGCAGAGGAGGCCTTCCTCTTCCTCTGATACCACCAGCTGTTATCGCATCGAATACTTTCAGAGCCGGAGCCTTTGTATCCATTCGAACGACATGACCCAGCCAACGTAGCCGCTAGGTCTTTATTCGCTGCGCTATGTCTATGTCGTCGTAAAGCTCATACAGCTCATAGCTCCATCGTCAGCGATATTCGCCGCTGCCAATGTGCAAAGGTCCAAAAATCTTACGCAGAATCTTTCTCTCAAACACTTCAAGCGTCGCTTCATCGGATGTTGTCATCGTCCAAGCTTCTGCGCCATACGTTAGGACGGACATGATGAGAACCTTGTAGAGTGTTAGTTTTGTTCGTCGAGAGAGGACTTTACTGCTCAGTTGCCTACTTAGTCCAAAGTAGCACTTGTTGGCAAGAAAGATTCTGCGTTGAATTTCAAGGCTGACATTGTTATCGGTGCTAATGCTGGTTCCTAAATGCTTTAAGCTGGTCAATAGTCTGCGGCTTGTTGGCGTAAACTTTACTTTTGAGATAACCCCACAAAAAGAAGTCTGGGGTGATCTGGGGGGTTAGTCGATGTCGCCTCGTTTGACAATTGTTGCATGGCGCACCGTCTTGTTGAAACCAGTAACCGTATAAACCTTTCTCACGGGCAGACATAATAAGTTAATACCATCTATATCGGTTTTCATCGACGGTTCGTTTTCTAGGTAAAAATATGGCCCAATGATGGTTTTGGCGCAAATGCCGCTCATGCAATGGCGTTTCATGGATCTCGTGTGGATTCTAAGTTCCCCAAATGCGGCAATTTTATTTATTCACGCTGCCGGAGAGGTTAAAATGTGCCTCTTCAGTCATTAAAATTTGCTTCCAAAATTTGGAGTCAGTGTCAACCATTCGACCCGTATGTTTGGCCGTATTCAAAGCAACGTGAATGGTCTGTCGGCAATATTCTTTGTGTCAATTGCACTTTATGCGGAAACCAATTTAAATCATCCTTTAAAATGCACCGCATTGTGGTTTCACTGACGCCAAAATGCTGAGCGCCACAACGATACGACACTGTTGGCCCCTGGGCAACGCTCTCCCTCACTGCTTCAACAAGTTCATTGGAACGTCTTGGTCGTTGGTGAACGGCATGTTGACGATCTCCTACTGTCCCGTGCTCAAGAAAATTCGACACCAAACAACAAAATAGTAATGTCAGACGGTGCCTGTTTGCCGCGATACTTTTTGCGGTATGCGCGTTGAGTTAGAACAAATTTAACGACTACTTTCCATGTATAGCGTCACTATTTCAACGCGTTGTTTCGCTGTAAAGCGATCTATGGTTCAAATTGTACTGAATTGACGTATCGAAAACATGTATGTATGTTGAAGTCGATCGGTTGGTAAATGACAAAGTTATTCAGCTTTTACATACCGACATAAAAGATGACGCACCCTGTAGTTGTTCAAGGCATAGTACTGGTAATGTTTGTACGGGTTAGGCTAAGGCCTTTCTGCACTGCGACCAAATTGCAGAGCCTACATAAACTAGTGCTAGACAGTTCTATTGTATTGAAGCATTTCCCGTTGGTAGAGTGGCCTGTAAGTGCTAGTAATCTGAGATCTTTTTGTCCAGAGTTAGAGTCTGTTGGTATTAAAGTTCAGAAATTTTTTGCAGTGATTAAGGCCGTTCGTCCTTTTTCAGTATTCCTTGGTTTTTATATGGAACCCTTTTTTTGGTTTTCCGGTTTTAGGTTTTTTTTTTGTAAGCGGAAAAATGGGGTTGGTCCAATAAATGGCCTTTCCGTCAAGTTTTTTGCATTAAAGTCTGCCTTCTCGTTTCCTTCGTATCCCTTATATCCCGGTACTCAAATCAGGGAAGCCCAATTGAGAGTCGCCAGTGTGTTGAGTGCATTGTTGCACTCTATTAGGACTTTTGACTTGAATGTGAAGCTATTCAAGGCTTTGAGGACTGATTGACTGTCCAAAAGTATTTTAATTTTTACTTTTTCGAACTCCCATTTGGATAAGGTCCCCACTGTTTCCATTATGGCGAGAAACTCCGCATGGAAAATTGTAATTTCCAAGGCATAGCTAGACCTAAAGTTGTCTGAGTTCTGACAAAAATTAGTGCAGCTAAATGGTTAGTGTAAAATTTATTTTATTATTATTATTATTTTGTTTATTTATTGCATCCCAAAAAATGAGTGGTTTATATTAATTGGCAACAGCTTAGCTGCAAGCCAATAATTTATAACAGGTACAAAGATTACAATTAAATAAATGTCTATAAATATTATAAAAATTGGTTAACAATTTTCCACACAAGAAAAACGTTTACTGTAAAAAGTTTCGGACCATATGACAAGAATTGAGTAAAGCTGCTTTCTGCATGTCGAAAATTAAATATTCTGTGAGTTGAAGAGTTCTCACGTTGTCTGCTAAGTTTTTATGCACTAGTCCGTGGTCTGAGATGATAATTGGTAGATGTGCACCTTCCTTAGCTTCCACTGGCATTTGACATCAATGCCTAAGTCAGAATATTTGGATATTTTTTCCGCATATGTTTTTTGCATGTTTTTGTTTGGAGGAACAGCAATATCAACTATATAGTATAACCAGTCGTTTGAGATTTATCAATCAGGAAAATATCTGGCCTATTTTGGTCTCTTGTGGCATTTGTTAAAACTATTCGGTCATAATATAGAAGGTAGTTGGCGTCTTCTTGAACAGATTCTGGGATGCATCTAAAGTACGATATTTTGCTTTGATTTAAGTTGTATATCTGCGTCAGTTTTAGATGAATTATTTTCGCGATGTCATTGTGTCGCTTCAGGTGCATAGAGTTTGTCAGTGTGGTGCATCCAGCTAGCACGCGGTCTAATATTTCACTCCGCCTGTTGCATCTTCGACATCTATCTGCAGCGGCATTTGGATCTCGCCTTACATATTTAATTTAATTTCTCGTTGGAGTCACACCATCTTGTATGGCGAAAATGGTACCTTTTGCTTCGGCGAATATCGACCTGTTGGTAAGCCATAAGTGCGACAATTTTTGGTCGACATGTGGGCTCAGCAAGTCTTTTTGGTACACGCCATTAACAGCCATTTCAAACCATCTTTGAATCTTTTCATCTAATGAATTAGCGTTCCTGATTTCGTAGGATTGATTCATCCGGAGTGGGGTGTAATTATCATCCGCAGCAACTGCAGCCGTGAACACATCGAATTAGGAACACTTATGTTGAAGGTATGCTCTTATGTGTAAGATAAGTTTGTCATGCAGTGCTCCATCATCAATCTGTCCCTTGTCGTCCGCTTTTCTAGGTAGCACCATTCGAGCGACAGCGCTTCTTCGATGGCGTGACTTGTATTTAGTCATAATTGTACGTATTATTCGCTGTAGATTTTCTATTTCATTACATGACCATTTTACAATTCCGAAGCTGTACGATACCACCGGGAATTAATATCGTGGATTTGGTTTTTGCCATTAAGTTAGATTTTACAGACAGCGTGAAGACGCCTTTTAAATTCTGCCATCAGAGTTTTCCTCATTTGCATCGTATTTATGCTGTTGCTTTGCATAACTTCAAGGTACTTGTATGCCTCTCCCGGTTCCATTTCTGTTATGTTCAGTCCGCTACTTTCCGCAATTACATGTCGAAAAATCCCTTTCCCCTTTACTATTGTGATCTTTCGGCATTTGTCAAATCCAATAGGCATTTTAATGTCATTGGAGAAGTTTTCGACACATTTCAAAAGCTTATCTAGATGTTTGGAATTGCTGGCGTAGAGTTTCAAATCATCTACGTAGAAAAGGTGGTTCAGTCGGAATCTTCCAGACTGTCCGTGCTTTAACACAAACCCATGTCCCGTCTCATTCAGGATATGACTTAAGGGGTTCATGCTGAGAACAAGCCAGAGTGGACTCAACGAGTCACTTTGAAAGATGCCATTTCGAATGTTTATTTCGGTTGTGTATTGAGAGCTTTCAGGGCCAGGTATTTTTATTCTTGTCCTCCAGCGTTGCATAACTTTTTCTAGAAAGAGTATGATATTGGGATTCAAGTTCTAAATACGAAGTACTTCAGTAAGCCAGGAGTGTGAAACCGAATCGAATGGATTCATCCAGTCAATACAAGCTGCATGGAGGTTACTCTTCTTCTGTTTAGATTGCCCAAGGACAACTTGATCTATAATCAGTTGCTCTTTACAACCTTCTGGTGCACATACACATCCTTTCTGTTCTTCTGCAATCAGACTATGTGTTTCGATATGCTCATAAAAGATGTTAGTTATACACGACGCACACTGGGGATTTTGCGGAAAAAAGTCAAATTTCCAACATACCACCCACGCAATGTTTAATGGTATTTCTAAATTCCAGAATAGAACCAACAATAAAATCAAAAAGAATTACTAAATTCCGACTTACAGTTTTTTTTTATAGATATGTGAAAAGTATAATTGTTTTATAGTATTGAACTGACTAAGAAAAAACTTCAAAGCCCAATAAAAAAAGCCAGAAAACAATTGATAAATCGAGAGCTAAAAGATAAAATTGGGATACAGGTTGATACTGTCAAGCAAGGATCCGGCACAACAAATTCCGGAAACACGTCACGAAGATTCTTTGCCAATCCAACCTTAGTTTCTGAAATAACAGGTTTGGACGAAGATTTAATTAAAAGATTTGCTGTTATTCTTGAAGCCATAACCATACGTGAGCCAGTGAACCCAACAAAATTTGGAGATTTTTGTATGGAGACAGCAAAAAAGTTTGTTACTTTGTATGAATGGTACAATGTGCCAACTACTCTCCATAAAATTCTCATACACGGTAAGGATATAATGGAAAATTGAATTTTCCCTGTGGGTATATTGTCTGAAGAGGCTCAGGAATGTCGAAACAAAGATTACAAAAAGTATAGACTCAGACACTCCAGAAAATGCAGCAGAATTGTCACGAATCAAGACATCATGCACCGAATGATGGTGACATCAGACCCGTTGATATCACATTTGACACCTTCTTTCAATAAGAAAAAGCACAGTGATTTAAGCAAGGAAGTAATTGCGCTTTTACAAGAATAAAATTTGCAAAAAAATATGTTTTATATGAATATGTAATGTGTATAGTTTGTGTATGTATGACATCATTAAAAATAAATATTTGTTCATTATTTATTCACTTGTCGGCAGTCCATATACAAATTTTCATATTTTTACAAATAACGCAGTAGTATATATTTCTATATGGAAAAAACATTGATTTTCAACATTTTTTTAAAACAGTTTTTAAACATTGTTTTAATTCATGTTCTTTCCATATATTTTTAAAAATAAAATTTATGAATTTTAAAAAACATTATTTTTTAAAACTATTTTTTAAATTTAGTTTTAAAAAATAGTTTTAAAAAATAATGTTTTTAAACATGTTCTTTTCATACACAAATATATACAACTTCGTTAGTAGTAAAAATGTAAATATTTTTTGGTATGTATACTTTTTTCCGCATCTCAGTACAAAAATCCCCAGTGTGCGACGTGAGTATTTTGTAAATAACTATCAGACAGGGGATGGGCCTGAATTTTGAAGGGTCGCTGATTTCATCACATTTTGGAATCATATATGTCGTACCAAGCGTTGCAAAATTTGGCAATTCTTCTTCGCCGATTATTATCTTGGTGAAGAGGATTGTGTATACATGTAAGCTTTTTGAACCAGTAAGCATGTAAGTTGTCACAGCCTGCAGTTTTCCAATTGTGGAGCCTTCGAGCAACTTTCGCAACCTCTTCAGGTGTTACGGCTGAGAAACTGAGTATTGAAATATTATAGTACTTTTCCTTCACTTCTGCTATCCAGCTTACCGAGGTGTTGTATTGCTGAGGTTTGGACCAAATAGACGACCAGTATGATCTAAATTCATCCATTGATGCCTGTCACGCCTGCCTTTGAACGTTTGTGGTTTGTTTTAGTTGTCGCAAAAATAGCTTTATAAATTTATTTTGTTATTATTATTTTATGCTTATTTCGTAATTATTATTATTATTGTTATTCAAAATTATTTTTATACATTTAAAGACAAATCGAGACGAGCCAATGAGTTAGTTTTGGTCGCTTGAGACACAAGTAATATCCAAAAAAGGCCAGCAAATCACACTTGAGCCACTTTTGAGTTGAAAACTTCATTAAGACGCAAACCATATTGAATATTGTAAATAAGTCAAAAAATTACTTAAAAATTAATTTCTTTAGGTCCTGAAATTCACTCAAATTTTTATAATTTTATTATAAATAAAATTATCATAATTTAGAATCCAATGCAGAAAACAGCAGTTGTCTTTTAAGATGTAATTTAAAGGAAAATTAAATTTTTTGTGAAATTTTGTTAAAAAACTCGCACAAAATTGTCTACAAATTAAAAAAAGTCCCTCAACAAACAAACTGATTGAGAAAGTATTGTAGGAACTTCTCATAAGAAATTTCATTATCTTCAACTGCACAAAAAAAAATTTGAAATCGGCCACCTACAACCGCAAATAATGACAATTTAAAGAAATCACATTTTTTCAAAACTCCAAAAACTTCTTTTTAAATTTTGTTATGCCTCAAAAACAATGCTCTTATTTTTAGAAAACTCTGATTTCAACTCGCACGCATTAGCAAATTTCACATAAGAAATATCAGCCAAATGCCGCAGATCAAAAACGTGGCAAACTAGTGTAATCCTTGGCTTTTATGGATGCACTGATAATTTTGCTTATTTCATTGTCTTTCCTTTTGTGATTTTCCAATTCCCATTTGCCCATTTCAATTTCCTGCTGCCTATTGCTGAGGTTATTTAATGCTAATGTCAGACTTGGCGGAAATGGAGATTTTTTCAAGTGCTGACTCCGCACATCCTTTCAATTATCCTTCGGAAACTACGTTACAATAGTAAAATGAGGCTTTTGGCTGAAAAGAATATAAAAAAAGTAAAATGTTGTTTTCAGTGTAAGAAATCTTGGGTGAATTTGATAACTTTTAAAATTATTGATTTTGAATATTTTATAAATATTTTATTCAAAAATCGAATGCAAAAATGTGTGTAAATAAAATTTTTCATTTGCTCGCGTTTAATGCATTGGAACGAATTTAAGCCTTACTCATTTTCCGTTTTGACTTATTTCTGGTGTTTAAGTTGAATATTGAGTTTTGGGTGACTTGGGATACTTTTAGTAGAATTTTATGGCAAATATTTGTGTGCTTCATTTTAACCCGCTATATTCCTCTTTTTACACTCTTCGTAATAAAGAGACAAGAAAAGCCCATGTATTGAGGAAAATTGTGCCGTTATTTTGTTTTTTGTGCCTTACAGTATAATTTGCCAAGCAAAATTTAATTTTGTTAATTGTTTGGTAAACTTGTGTTTTGCTCTTTTTTGTTTTGCTTTTTGCTTTGCTTTTTTGTTATTTGCTTCCATAAAATATTGCACCTGTCTTGAGACAATAAACAAAGTGATTAATAATTAAAATATTGAAAGAAGAGGTGATTTTGAAGGATCGTTGCCCCCAAGATTATTTAATAAAATAAACAAAACTTTAGTAAAATTAATAATCAAAAGCGAATACGAAAAAATTGTACAATGCATTCTGTCAAAAAGTACCGAGAATTGTTCAATGAAACGCAAAATAATTGTATAATCATCAAAATTTATTTTGTCACCTTCAATACAGACTCCATTCGAGGCAATACTCATATGCCAAAGGTTATTCAAGTCATCAAAGCACCTTCAACTGTTCAACGCGTTTCAAAAGACCTTCTTCAACTCCTTCAGCGAACTCTCCTTAATGGCCTCTATCGACTCGAAGCGGCGTCCACAGAGTGGAAATTTAAGTTTTGGGAAAATGAGAAAGCCACAGGGGGCTAAATCCGGTGAATACGGTGGTTGTTCGATGATATTTGTCGAGTTTTTGGTCAAAATAGTGTTCACAATATGAGCCTTGTGTGACGGTGCATTATCATGGTGCAAGATCCATGAATTTTCTTTCCACAAATCAGGCCGTTTCTTCTCAAACGTTGCATTACTTCCAAATAATACTTTTTATTTACCGGAAAACCAATTGGAATGAATTCCGAATGCACAACACCAAGATAATCAAAGAAAACGAGTAGCATAACTTTCACTTTTGACCGACTTTGAAGTGTTTTTATAGTTTTCGGCTCATATAGATAGCGCCTTTCAGCCGCCTGTTGACTGGCTTGCATGCCAAACTCACATGCTCTTGTCTCATGCCTTTTATGATGCACTGGATAAACATTGGGACCGAATTCACTTGCTCAAGTATGTCTTCTGCAAGTAATTTAACTCTCTTGTAACCAGTCGAGCAGCCAAGAGTCTGATTCCCAATCGATGGTGTAAAATGTTGCGAATTGATTCGTGAGACACGTTAAGGTCGCGAGCTACCTCCCTCAAATATAAATGATGGTTTTCCAGCACCATTTCCTTGACTTTGTCCACTTTTTCATCCGTTGAACACGTTGATGGGCGACCAGATCGGGGCAAATATTCAAAATCTCGAAATCTTTAAATCAAATCTGCAAAAGCCTTTTACCACGCGTAGAACCATGTTTTAGATAAAGCACACTCGCCAAAGAATTTCTGAAACATTTCCATGATTCGGCACACGAAATCCCATTCAAAACACAAAGTTTAAGACAAATTCGTTGTTCGATATTTTTATCCATAGTGAAAATCGCAGAGCTCACCTGCGTTTGACTGAAATAATTAAATGTCAAAAACAAGCTAATGGATACATCATGCTCAAACTCTGCGGCCCTATAGAAGTCAGATGTACCAACAATCCAGCAAAAAAAATTTAGACATATGTGTAACGCGCACGTTTTAAATGAACAATTCCCGATATTTTTCTGACAGAATGTATAACTTTAACCCACAGTTTTAAGCCGACTTCGAACGGCAGATATTTTTTATGAGGAGCTTTTTCATGGAGCTTTTTCAGGGTGACCGCTGTTAGAAAAATGTTTTTCTTCATTTTGGTGTTTCACGGAGATTCGAACATACGTACTCGGAGTACTCGCGGCATAGTCACGTACCCACTCATTCGGCTACGACGGCCGTCGTACAATTAGACTGCATATATTACGCAAGATCTGTTGATGTCTTTCTTTTAAGCCATCTTTGACTATATTTCTCAACATTTGAGAGCCTTCTCATCATAGAATTTGTGTGCATCAGTAGCCTGCTTAATGCCTTCTACTTGCATTTTTTATTGTCTGCTAGTCCAAAATCAGTTGCTGTTCCGAAAACCATTGATGCTGTGCGCGAACTGATATTACAAGATCGTCATGTGACCTATCGTGAGATTGAGACAATCTTAGGCATTAGTGGGACCAGCATACATTCAATATTGCATAAATATTTGACTGTCAAAAAAATTTGTTCGCGTTGGATCCCACAAAATTTGTCAATCGCTCAAAAAAAGGCTCGTGTCGAATTTCTTGGTTTCCTTTTTTCCTTCTTTGGTTCCTTCTTTTCTAGTTTCCTTTCCATCTTGTCGTCGACACCGTCCGGCACGACGAGTTGAGGATTGAACCCAGAATCTTTATATGTCCTGTAAAATTACCTTCTTTGAGATGGAATAGATTAGGATGTCGTAGAGCTGTACTGATTGCCGTCCCATTAGCTACAAGATATAGTGGAATAAGTTCAGTGACCTTTCCTAAAGCCGCTGTGAGCAGGTTCGCATTGCTCCTGTTACGCTCAGAAAGGCTATTCTGTATACCTTGTAAGGAAACTGTAGCTATATCTATATAAACTGACATGCAAAATTCTTTTTTGTTCAAAAGGTATCAGTTTCGTACATATCATAATAGACTCTATGTAATCAAATGAAGTTCATTAAAATTAATTTAAAAAAATCTGTTCAAATTTGTTGCTGAATCTTTCGGATTACCGAAGTCTGCACTAATAATTCCCTCAAATATGCATTTCCTCACATTTTTCACGATAATTACATCTTTTTCCATTTCAGCCTCGAGATACATGCATTCGCGTATATTCAGAACTTTTAATGCTTATTGATAAAATAAGTTGAACTTTTACATTAAAAATCGCATAAATCAACGACTAATTAACAGACAAGCATCAGAAATACAGCGCAAAACTTATTTATGACGTACGGAAAAAATCATAAAACTCCATTTAAATGCAAAAATTCAACCAATTCATAATGAGATACTCACACACACCTCCATACATACGCACACATATGCCCCATTAAGCACTAAAACATACGTAAATGAAAAAGTTTACTGCACATAAAAGAAATTTGCACTTAATACTCCAACTTTCGAGTTATTTCTTTTTCTCACCAAGCCACGCGCGTTTAGTATCCCGCAGTAAATCGAAGTAGTTTGGAATGCAGCAGAACTAGCTAATTTGGGTACTTAACCGGTTTACTCTCTCTCACTTCCGCTCTGCTACTGCAAAGCTTCGGCACATGCTCTCAACCGTTTCGGATAGATCATTACATAGAATTTTATGGAAATAAAAAACAGGACTAGAAGTTAAACTAAAGAATGAGCAACGCTCTGATCAAAATAGGCGGTAGGCTAATAATATAATATATTTTTTTGAATAAATCAAAGATTTTTCTTTCATCTGATTATCGTTCATTTTATAAACAATTCGCTGGCAAAATCTTCACTCAAAATCCATGTTTTTGAGGAGCCGCAATTTTTTTTTTTAATTATTTTTACCTATCTTCTAAAATTGCTTCGTTTCTCTATTAAAGGGTGGTTAAGTTTCAAGGGCCGATATTGATTTTGAATAAAATAGAATTTTTTAAGAAATTACAGTTATTTCTCTTTATTATGATAATACTGGTATAGCTCAATTACGCATAAAACAAAATATTGGCCAAATGACCGTCGCGGCCTTGGCGGCACACCTCCATTCGATGGTCAAAATTTTCGATGACGCTGAGGCATAATTGAGGTTCTATGCCGTTAATATGCCGAATTATCTCATCCTTTAGCTCCTGAATTGTTGCTGGCTTATCGGTGTACACCTTTTCTTTCAAATAACCCCAAAGAAAGAAGTCCAACGGTGTCAAATCACATGATCTTGGCGGCCAATTGACATCGCCGCGACGTGAGATTATTCGGTCATCAAATTTTTCGCGCAAAAGAGCCATTGTTTCGTTAGCTGTGTGACAAGTGGCACCGTCCTGTTGAAACGACTTATCGTCCACATCCATATCTTCCAATTCAGGCCATAAAAAGTTCGTTATCATCTCACGATAGCGAACACTATTCACAGTAACTGCCTGACCGGCCTCATTTTGGAAAAAATACGGCCCAATGATGCCGCTGGCTCATAAACCGCACCAAACAGTCACTCTTTGTGGGTGCATTGGTTTTTCGGCAATCACTCTTGGATTATCATTCGCCCAAATGCGGTAATTCTGCTTATTGACGAATCCACTGAGGTGAAAATGTGCCTCATCACTGAAGATGATTTTCTTCGAAAATTGGCCATTCACTGTTGCCCGTTTTCATAATAAGCCTGACTAACTTTAACGCGTTGATCTGTTATGTGTCTTTCCATGGTTGAAATTGAATTAGTCTGAAATTGAAAAATGTCAAATGAAATGTAGAAAAAAACTTGACGTTTAGGTGTAGTTCAGATTCAACATCGGCCCTTAAATTTAACCACCCTTTATATTATTTTTTATTTTCTCCGGTTTTCCTTTTCTTCCATTGCGATTTGATGGTTTTTGGAGGAAATGCAAATGCAATGGTCAAATCAATGAGCTGTGAACGCAGAAATGAGTAGGCTGACGAACGCATAGTTCACGCCAAACTCAGCAGCAACAACTGTTCCACTCAACATCCGTTTTGCACTACTTCGTTACCAGTCACGAAGTTTATCATACGTAGCTAACTTTTTAGGGGCTGTTGCCGTTCCTCAATGCAGGGTGTCATTAATTTTGCATGAGTGTGTAAGCAAATATGTACGCATTTGTGTATTAAATTAATGTGTATTTTGTCTTTATTAATATTTGCTATTTAACGGTAACAAAGTAGCAAAATAAATTTGCAACCACACAAATATATCGTCAACGTGCAAATGTTTTTCACTTTTTGTTTATTTTCTGTTTTTGAGTTCACAAGCATACACGAATTCGCTTGGTTACGGTGATGTCTCAACCTTAGATCAACTTCCCAATAGGAAATATGGCACATACAAGTCATTCTAAATGGATTGTTAATAATTATTTATGCAGTAAATCTCTTCTTCCCTCACAAAAAATATTGCAATTTTCCAACTTTTGAAATCTCGAGTTTCAAATTCGAATTTTTACGCATCTCACACAAAATCTAACATTTCTTATAAAAATTTTACTACCTAAATATATTAACCAACCGTCTGTTCTCATGCCATTTTTCTTAATTTCTTCAAAAAAAAATTCGTTGAAAATCAACATAAAATTTAAATTTTGTGACCGATACTTTACAAAATATCGATTATTAAAGCCATTTACCACGAAAATAATGGATTTCTTTTTCCCCAAACTAATATTATTAGATACTTCTGGTCTTACGTAGTTATAAGCAAACAGATGCCTCAAAGAGAGAAGCGCTTTAATTTTTTATTTTTTTCATCATTGCTTCGCCTCCAATCAATGTTGCGAAGTTCCACGATAATTCGTGTTGTAAAAGCTTGTATCGCTCTCCACTTTTCATCCGACTCAAGCATTTGCTGGACTCGATTATTGGGCGTTAGAAAGACACCAGTTCTGTTGTTAGGTCATCGCGCTCCTTAGCAAACCTGGTACAATAAAATACCACATATTCGATAGTCTTCTCTTCCTCTGAGCATTCCGGAAAAAATCAAAGTCTATGGTTGTCACCAACTGGTATTTACAACTTTTCTTTCTGCTTGTTCCTACTGATCAGCACCAGTTCAGTTCTGTTTGCGCATGACTGGATTCACTTATAAACATATAGTATGTAGCTGATATCACTAGACTTTGCTATTGCTTTAGCACGATAATTTCCTCCTGGGTAACTCTTCACATTCACATAAAACTTTCAACAATACAATGAGTGAGTGTTTTTCTTTTCCCCACCTTCTATGCAATATCTCTTCGTGCTCATCCAGCCGAAGCTCTTCCTCACATTCTGTTGCATGCCAGGCAGTAATCAATCAAAGCATTGTCAGTTAGTCAGCCAGTTAGTCAGTTGCTCACTTTTTGCTCCTGACGAATATCTTCATTAATGTAGCACAAAAGTAACATATCAAGTCAGAGTTGAGCTAAACGCTTATTTTTCATTTCATTAACTTTTGCTAATAAATTATTGTGAGAGGTGTATGACGGAAGTTCATTTGTAAGAGCGAAGTTAATTGTAATGGAATAGCTGAGTGCGCGCTTGGATATGATATTTATTGTATGTGTGTGTATGTATGTATGTGTGTGTATATGTGTGTATGTATGTATGTATGTATATACTTAAAGAGTGTTGTCGGAGGTTGTATGTACTAATATTTGAAAAAAATTTCAAATTAAAAGGTTTCCCAATAAGAGGTGATATTTTATTATTCAAAGATGCTGAAATGATATTTTTAATACAGAATGGGCCATATAACATTTGCTTTTTGAACCACCTATTTTTTTGAGAATGGTAACACAAATGACATGTCAAATGTATTCATAATTTACTTAAAGGTTTGACATTTACGAAATGGGACGCTATAACGCTTACACAAAATTGGGAAATATTGAAAACCTATTTCCAAAGTGGTGAATCTTCTTCTTCTTTTCTGATTTTCACATCGGTGGCTACGTCAATAAGCAAAATTGTCGGATTTGGGGCTCACAAAATCCACACGTTACTGTAGAGAAGCAAATGCATCCACAACGAGTCACTGTTTGGTGCGGTTTTTGGTCTGGCGGCATCATCGGGCCATTTTTTTTTCGAAAATGAGCGAGGGGCCGCGGTTACAGTAAATGGCGAGCGTTACCGTTACCGTGACATGCTCAACGAGTTGTTTCCAAAAATTGAAGAGGATGACATGCACGACATTTGGTTTCAACAGGACGGTGCAACTTGTCACACTGCCAAAGTTACACTCGAACTTTTAGCTACCGTTTTTGAAAACCGAATAATCAGCCGAAATTCCGATATCAATTGGCCACCTCGGAGCTGTGATTTAAGCCCGTTGGACTATTTTTTGAGGGGAGCCGTTAAGGACAAATGCTATGCGAACCATCCAGAGACGAGTGATGCTTTAAAATACGAAATCGAAGTTGCCATTCATGAAATTGGAGCCCAAACAATCGAAAATGTGCTTAAAAATTGGGTTGATCGAATGGCCTACTGTAAAGACTGTCGTGGCAGTCATTTGAACGATATTATTTTTCATTCATAAATGACAATGTTCAATCTTCAAAATAAAAAAAAGTTTGAAAAAGTACTGATTAGTTTTGTTTTTATAACCGACTCAAAAAGCAAATTTTACATGGCCCACCCAATATAAATCATCTGATGTTTATTTCATTATAAAGAGGAAGGTATGCCGTTAATAGTGAAAAGTAACATAAGGCAAATGACCACCACGTCCACGCTAACCGAATTGCAAAGTGGCTGCCCTATGTCCTCGATAGCCTCACGATTTCATCTTTGAGGTCTCGAATCGACCCTGGGCTTTTGGCGTAGTCCTTCTCTTTCACATGGCCCCAAAGAAAAAAATCACAAGGTGTTAAATCACAAGATGTCGGTGGCCAATTGTGATCACCTCTTCGAGAGATAACACGGTCCGGAAACTTTTCCCGTAAAAGAACAATGGTTTCGTTACTTGTGTGGCACGTAGCATCGTCTTGTTGAAAGTATACGTTGTCCAGATCAATACCATCCCGCTTCGGCCATAAGAAATCGTTAATCATATCTCGATAGCGCACTCCATTCACCGTAACTGTTGCTCCAGCTTCATTTTCGAAAAACTAAGGTCCAATGACTCCGCCGGACCATAAACCGCACCAGACAGTCACACGTTGAGGATAGAGGAGCTTTTCAACAATAAATCTTGGATTTTCTGAGCTCCAGATCCGACAATTTTGCTTGTTGACGAGGCCACCGAAGTGGAAATGAGCCTCATCACTCAAGATGATTTTCCGATGGAATTCCGGAGCATTTTCATGCATTTCAACGACCCAATCAGCAAAGACACGGCGTTGTTGATGATCGGCCGGCTTGAGTTCTTGTATTAACTGGACTTTATGAGCCTTAAGACCCAAATCTTTATACAAAATACGGCATAATGACATTTGTGGAATGCCTAATTCCAAAGAACGACGAGGAATGGGCAAACCTGGGTTTTCTTCCGGCTGTTCTTGAGCGACATGCACGGGTTTTATTCTTCACATCACTAACTTGTCCCAGCAGCTCGAAATTTGTTCACCAATTTGTGTATTGCGGTCCGACAAGGTGCTTCACGATGACCCAAAAATGTTCGAGTTTCACGAACTGTCTCTGCCAAATTTTCACCATTTTTATAGTGCATTTAAATAATTTCAGTGCGTTGTTTAAGCGTGTATCGTTCCATTTTTATTAAAGGCGTAGTTTCTACTTGTCAAATATCAAAAAATGACAGCTTCAAAAGTGACATCTACCAAAATAGCGGGCTATTCAAAATAACACCTGTTATATTTAAAAGTATCCAAAAACATTGAAAAAACTATATTGTTTTGATTTAGAAAAAAATTATGTGTGGTTGCATGTTGAGTAACAAATTTTTTTACATGAATTTTTAAAAAACATTTTTTAAATCAAACAAAATTTTTAAAATTACCAAAATTATTTGAAAAAAAGTTTAAAAAAAATTATGTAGTCGTATGTTAAATAAAAAAAAAAATTTTTAATTTTATATAAAAAAAATGTCAAAACTAAAAACAAATTTTTTTATATTAATAAAAATATTTGTTTATACAACTTAAGCGAACACGCTCTTATGTTCATATACATATGTACATACATAAAATAAATAAATTTTTTTTGATTTGGGTGGTAAAGTGAAGGTGGTGCAAAGTTTTGCTGTTGAAAAAAAATTATTTTGAGCATTAGAAATCCTTATTTCGTTTTCGCGGATTGCTTGTTTGTTTGTGTACTGCAGTTGTCTACTTCACAAGTGTCAAATATGATAGATATGCGACGCCATTTGCAAAACTTACATGTCTTCCGATAAGGTAATTAAGTAAGGTAAGGTAAAATAATTCGCGCCTAAGCTAAGTTGTAATACCTATTATCAGGTACTATTTAGGACTTCGTTAATTTCCTTCCTGTTAATTTTTATGAGTGTTTCTGTAAGCAGATACAGGACTAGTCAATTTTATAAACGATTTCATGTCAAAGGACCTAAGTATTTTAGGCGTGATCTTCAATTTTTCGGGAAATTGTTTCATTTGTAGGCTTGAGTGTAATAAGAAGTGAACTAAACAAATTTTGAAAAAAAAAAATTTTTTAATTTTAAGGTTTATTCCATGTTGAAAATTTTGCTGTGATGTTTTTTAAGCTGAAAGTGAAAATGTTTTACAAACAGGTAAAATTGTGTTTTGTGTTTGTTTTCTCTTTCTCTTGGTAACTAAGTTTTTGGCTTATTAAAATATAGGAAAAATTAGAACTTTCAGCTGCCGCCCAGGTCCGTTTAAGGTTTTCAGCGTCAGCTCCAAAATAAGTAAATATTTTTATTACTATAAAAAAATATATAACTGGATAACGTAAATAACGGAATTTACTTCATGCGTCCTTAAGAGGAGAGCCCTAAAACCACCTTAAATCGACAGCTGGTAGACCACAAAGTTCCTTAAGACAGAAAGGTGGTACTCCGGCCATATGAACCTATATTTGCTGATTTTTTAGATATTTTTACAACAAGGTTTCGCATTCCGTGAAAACTAGATAGAGTGCAACCTCTCCTAACGTAGGCCTTTTTTAGCCTGACATCCCTTTTAAGCGGACTATGTTATTTTTCTATACCAAATCTTTTGTATCAGAAAAAAGTTACCCTCTTTTGAATGGACTGAGTGACGCTGAGTGTCCGCCCAAAAATAGATTCACTGTATATCAATTTCTATTTTTCAGTATTTTTAAAACTTATTTAGTTAAAAAATATACGTAAATTCTTCAGTATCGCAATCTTTCGTTAGTAAAATATTCCTTTTGTGTAGTTTACACATTTTAAAACTTAGAGCAAAAGCGAACTCCTAAGATCGTAATACATATTTTTGCCATTTTTGTATTTTTGTATTTTTTTTTTTTTAGTTTTTGTTTTCGTAGACATTTGGCATTAAAAATGTAGCATCTGCAAACTGCACTCAGACACGCAGCAAAGTCATTTCTCTGCGTCGACAAATGGCAAGCGATTTGCTGTCCACATCCGGTGGAAAGTAGTCTCTGCAGTCCGCTCGCAGTTGGCAAAGGTGAATAAGAAAAACCAAAAAAAAAAAAAAATAGATTACGAAATGTTGTGTCGTGAATGCTTACTTAAAAATAAAATGTTTGCTTAACTTTCTCTACAAAACAGCCATCACTTCCTGGATTCTTGTCACTGATTAACTTTCAATTCCCTAACTCAAGTTCAATAGCCAGCTGAGGAAATAAAAAAGCAAAACAAAAAAAAAACGTCAAAAATAAAACAAAAATGAAAATTGTTACTAGTTGGTCCACCCGCCGATGGCTGTCGGTAACTTAACTTATCAAAGTGCATTTTAGTCGCCACAAAATACATTTGCTGCTCCTTATCGATTACGCCTACTCTCGATTTCTCCAAACTTAACAGAGTTGCATTGAAGCGTAACGAAAGTTGTATGTCTGCTGTCAGGATAGGTTTACACACATACATACAAGCAAGGAAGTAATGATCACTTACGACAGAAATCGAAGCACTTGTCTGTGGTGCTAAGTGCAAGTGAAAGTGAAAGTGCAGAAATTTGGAGAATGCAGAAAATTCGAGAAACATTGGAGAGTTACAAAAAACTTGTGAGTCAACCACTCAGTCAATTTAGTTTACTTAGTCTTTAAAGTTTTTGTTCAAAGGTGGTAAATGGCAAAAAATATCACTTCGGCAAAGTCTATCCCTAGAATGGACACATAAGAGCAGGTTTCGTAAAACACTTAGCAAGTCACTTCGGAACACCTATTCATGGTTTCCGGAAATGTCTTAGATTTTTTACATTTTTTTAATTAATTGTTGTTATTGTAACAACATACAAAATTCACCATAATTATTTGAGAAATACTATGACTGTCACGTAGGCAGTTCTGAATGAAAGATTGGATCCGTTGGACGATGAACGTCAGCTTTAAATAACCTCGTTAGGTGCCTCTGCTTTGTACAGTGCGCTTAGTAACCATAGCGCAGGCACTTATTCACACTTTTTTAATTTTATTTGTTTTTTTATTAATTCTAATAGTTTTTGTATGTAAACATAGTTCAGTCTGAACAAAATCCGCATAAATCCAAGTTTCAAACTTCGAGCAAACTAGAAAGAAAGTTGAACAAATTATCGGTTTCAAAGAAAGAACTTCCTGTACTACTGAACTGAACTTTTTTAAATTTGTTAAACGTAAATTTGTAATTTAGTTATGCATATAATTTCAGTACTCTTTAGTTTTCGAAGTCAATTTGAAATCAGATTTTCTTGACTTCTTAAAATAAATAAAAATTTTCATAAAAATTTGAGACTTTTTAATAAGAGTTTGTAGAAAAATTTCGAATATGCAATATGAATTTTGAACTAACAAAAAGCACTTTTGAACTGGCTCGAAAGCCACGCTAATTTTTTGCTTTTTTCTGTACTGACGTTACTGCATGTGCTCTGCCTTATAAAAAGTGGTTCAGCCATCGTTAAAGGAATAAAATGAGCAAGGCCGCGAGCAAATTGGCAAAAATCAAAGCGATTTTTAAACTACTTAAAATTTACGCTTTATTACAACAAAATTCAATACTTAAAATATGCAACTTAAAAATTGCACATGCACAAAATTCAATAATCCAAAATCTGCGTACCAAGAACTTTTCTGCAAACAGTCATAATGGATTTCATGAAAATTTAACGAACTTTTATTTAAATTTGTGGAAAGTGTGCAACCTGGACTTATACAATTTTTCTAGCTGAACGAATTATATTCAAAAAAGTTGTACAAAAATTGTTTAAAATAATAATTTAAAAAAATATAAACTACATTGAAATGAACTATGTTCAAAAATATATAAAAATATAAAACAATTATTAAAAAGAAACAATAAATATATAAAATAATATAGCAAAATTAAAAATACAACAAGTTATTAAAAAAAAATAAACGTAAAAATGTATAAAAATTACTAAAAACATGAAAAAAATTAAAAAAAAATAACAAAAAAAAAAATAATAAAAAAAAATAAAAATAAAATAAGAAATTCATAAAAAATCTTAAAAATGCATGAAAAATAATTTTTTTTTTAAATTATTAGGAATAAAAAATATACAAAAAATAAATAAATAAAAAAATTAAACTATATTAAAATGATTCGGCCGCCGTAGCCGAATGGGTTTGTGCGTGATTACCATTCGGAATTCACAGAGAGAACGTTGGTTCGAATCTCGGTGAAACAGCAAAATTAATAAAAACATTTTTCAAATAGCGGTCGCCCCTCGGCAGGCAATGGCAAACCTCCGAGTGTATTTCTGCCATGAAAAGCTCCTCATAAAATTATCTGCCGTTAGGAGTCGGCTTAAAACTGTAGGTCCCTCCATTTGTGTGGAATACCATCAAGACGCAGATCACAAATAGGAGGAGGAGCTCGGCCAAACACCCAAAAAGGGCGCCAATTATATATATACCTATATATTAAAAAAATAAAAATATAAAAAAAAATATTAAAAATAAATAAATTAAAAAATTATTAAAAATTTTTAAATATTATAAAACAGTTAAAAAGTTTAAGTAAAAAATTATTATAAATACGAAAAAAATATCAAAAATAAAAAATTTAAAACATTACTCAAAATAAATAAATAAATATAAAAAAAATAAAAAGCTATCAAAAAATTATTCAAAAAAATAAATAAAAATACATAATTAAAAATAAAATAAATTGTTAAAATTTGAAAAAATAAATGAAAAAACAATTTTTTTTTTATTTTTAGGAATAAAAAATATACAAAAATGTTATAAATAAATAAATAAAAAACTTGAACTATATTAGAATGAACAATATTAAAAAAACAGAGGTTGTCTGTAAAGTCGGTTTACTGACGATAGTTTAACGTGACAACGAAAATATTGATGGAATGGTTGTAATTTTCAAAACAAAATTTTAATTTTATTGCTGCGAAAACTCTCTTAGAAAATAGAATATCACTAGAGGATATCCGCTTTTTCACCGACAGTCAAGCGGCCGTTCGAGCACTCAGCTCCTCTTATACCCACTCAGATGTGGTTCGATCCTGTCTCTTATCTCTTAACGAGATAAGTGTTCAGAATTTTGTCCAAGTTATCTGGATACCGGGTCACAGTGGATTCGAAGGTAACTGCAAAGCTGATGAGCTCGCAAGAGCTGGAGCTGCGCAATCGAATGTTAGTAACTTACCCACAATCCACATTCCGCTCTCAACATGTAAATTGCTCATTGATCGAAAATTTCATAGCATTGCTGATCGGAGGTGGCGAGTGGAAACTACTTGCGTTACGACTAGACAAATCTGGCCATCCTACAATCTGAAACAGACAAAAACCCTTATAAGTCTTTCGAAACACGAACTAAGGCATATAATATCTCTTATCACCGGCCACTGCCTTTTGGGCACTCACGCACGTCGGCTCGGGGTTCCTCAAAACGACCTGTGCAGATACTGCGAGGACGAAGATGAGGAAGTATCGAGCAGGCATTTGCTGTGCAGTTGTCCCGGTCTAGCAAGAAGTCGACTCGCTCTTCTAGGCTCTCCAACAATTGACAATCTTTCAGTACTCTCGAACCTGAAAATCGAATCTCTCATCGAATTCTCGAAACGAATTAATATCTTTGACCAAAATCTATAATAAAAATCTCGGTTAGGTGGGGAAATCATATAACATAATGAGCTCTAGGGCAACACAACGGACCCAACTTGCGGTCTATGTGGCACTCCGATGCGGGGTCACCCTTAAAAAAATTTAAAAAATTATTCAAAATAAATTAAATAATGAAAAACTATTAAAAAATCATTCAAAAAAATTATTTAAAATAAATAATTAAAAATAAAGTAAAGATAAATAAATTGTCAAAACTTGTCAGTACGCCTCTGTGTTACAGTTATTAAGCATTATTACTGAATTATTTAATAAATAAATTTGTGGTTAAATAATATAATTAGTAATTAAATATTAGTTAAAAAACATGGTCCTGGTAAAATTTAATTTTTTTTTCCTTTTTTGCATAAAAATTTTGTATCTGAAATGATTAACTGGTTTCTCAAAAACAAATAGTTTCTTGGAAAAAATATGCTCTCTAATTGAGGAATTTACCTTAACTAGCAGGTGCTATAATAGCATTACGGTATTCCCACTTGCTCCTAAGATATCCGAGATTAAGTAGAACGAATTTTCCTTTTCGCTAAAAACTTTCCCATAAAAAACTTAACTCGATTTTCACAATCTGCGAGCGATTCCACATGGGGTATTGGCATTCAGTATGCAAAAAAAGTCAAAATTTGTAAATCAATGTCAAACCGATCCAAATGCTACAATTATTCACAACACCCAGAGGTATAGCAACACAGAGCACAGTTTTTTATATTTTGGATAACTACAATAAAAAAAAATGTATTTGGAAACTGAAAATACATTTCCAGAACACTGCTTGCGTATAAGACTATGCTTTAAAAAATTTCAACCCTTATGATTGAAAACAGCAGTGGGACTTGTTAAGATAAGTTGCTGAAAAACACATCTCAATTTCCATACACTACTCCCAAACTTGTAGTCCTCATCTTAGAGATTCCCCATATACACATCCCGTAACTAAATTCATCACCTTTTACGACGCTTTGATTTATGATGCACACTTCAACATCTCGACTTTACGATGCGCGCGTATTGCAAACGGCACCGCATGCCACACACCAAATAGCAAACGCAGCAGTAACAACTGCCAGAAATGTGAAAAATCTCAAATTGAAATCTAATAAAATCAAAGTCAACGATGACGAAGAGTGCTACTGCTGCAAACGGTAATTCCGCCTTCTTGTACGCATACATATAAATGGATTTATACCCGCTCCACGACCATTAACAGCAGCTTTCTAAACACCATAAAGTCGTAAAATTCCCGCTGCTTCTAAATGACACCACACACGTCGAGCTCCTATGGCACTCGCACAATTTCCTTCACGTAGCTATTTTTTGCCAGCTGCAAAGTACGCGGCTCACTCCTTCTAAATCCGAGTTTAAATCTTACCTTCCTTTTGGTTGCTTTGATACCTTTGCGTTTATTTCAGCTGCCTGGTAAATGCTAACGATTTCCGTTTCCTTTTGAATAGTTTACATTCACGTGTGTGTGTGCATGTATTTTATGATATATAGAATGTAACTGTGTGAGATTGCTTGTGTCGCCTTTGATATTTTATGATCCCCACAGTAGTTGGTAATAATTTTCAGCACTTGCTACGCAGCCTTGTGGCAATAAAGTGGTTGAATGTGGAATCTTAAATTTTCATTGAATGGCGCAACAAACTCTCAGGTTGTTAGCGGCAGATGCACATCCTTCGCGATCTTCTGGCAACTATGTTAAAGTTTAAAGTACTATCAAATTGTATGGCTTTAGTTGGGCTAACTTAGCTTATCAACTCTCGTTCCCCATTGATTAATATGGGGGAGTAATTGCACCAAATTTGCAGGCCATCTAATGACAGCTTTGTGGACTTCCTGTGCGGTATGTATAAGTACATATTTTTTTAATGAACTCGTGCAGCATCTATCATTCTACCTGGTTCACAGTGATAGCACTTCTTCACTTTTCGCGTGCATTTCCAGTTTTAGGAACCTTAAAGTGTTCTCATGGCTCTTAAACATTCAGGGAAGTCATACTCATACTCTCTTCTTCATCTCTTCATGTACATACATTTTTTGCAGATATATCAAAGCTATCACAAATCTGTCTTTCCATCATTAATTTGCACACGATTTGCCTCTTTAAAACGTTTAAAAAAACGAATACTTTCCAATAAAAATGCAATATTGTCATGCCTTCCTTAAATCTCGCAATACAAGCCACCACAAACAAGCGGTTGTCCGATTCTGTTGGCCACACAAACGGCATTTTAATGTTAACACAATTATTTTGTGCAATAATCAATGATGAGCTGATAAAGCGTGGTACACACAGCGGAAAGCATATACCAGCCACGCAAATATGTATGTATATAAGTATACAAACCTGCGTACACGGCGTATACGCAACATCATAGGTATAGCATCCCTCTCCATGTATTGTAAAATTCTGCACGCGCTTTCGGCTGATAAATTTTCCCAAAAATTAAGCACACAGAAAATCGATTAAATTGTCAGTAAATGGGAGTGACATTATCGATAAACAAAAATCGTATCGTAGATTGCGTACGCATCGTTGCGAATTGAGTCTAACCCCAGGCCATGCAGTGAAATTGCAGGAAAAGTTTGGGCCAATAGTTACTAGCGAATGGTGGAATGTTGCGATGCCTGCAAGCGAAAATTGGCTGCTACAAGCAAAACAACATTTTTCACAGCAGCTCACAGCTTTTTGTAACACATTTTCTACATCTGTGTGTGTGTGTGTGTGTATACTTTTGGAATATGCAGTATAGGCTTTCGAGCTGTCTCACTTTCTGTGTTTGCTCTTGATAATTCGCTCTATTCGCTGCTAGTTAGATTTTTTGTGCTTACATTTGGTTTCGAAAACTGCCGGTTGACATTTTAATTTCGCGCATCATAACATAAAATGCCAAAGGATATTTTATCGATGTTTTCGCGTTTGACGGCAGACACCAAGAGATTCGTGTGGCTATGGGGCTACGTCGTGCGTGTCAAGCAAGAGAAAGCTGAATGTATTTATACCAGAAGCGGCTGTTTCGAAATGCGATATATTTATAGTTCAAAATCAGGTTTAGGCCAGCCCACAGGCCTATTCGAATTATGATGCAACATGATTTGCGTTTATATTCTCTAATGGTGGCGAAATTATAAAGTCACCACAAAGTACATCTCATGAAAAACAGCACATGGATAAAAATCTCAAACTTTGTACAAAATTTGAAAAAATGGGCAATTTCTCATGAAAATTTCAAACCTTTTAATCGAAATTTTTAAAAATTCTAAGCATGCAGTTCTAGAACCCATTGAATTTTGTTATAAGAAATTTAATTTCGAAGTAGGTCAAAAACTTAACGATTAAGGATTTAAATAAAAAATTTAAATTTTTTCTTGTAAGGAGAAATGCGAGACACCGTCAGGGAAAAAAAGTTTTTAAAAAATATCAAAACTCAACGAGACTTTTGAGCCAATTCAAATTTGAACTGTATCACACTAAAATTAAGATTTTAGTGGTCTACAAGGCTGCACACCCATTGTTTTTTTTTTTGTTGGATTTAATTATTTCTGTTTTTATTTTTAACTTTTGTTTTTAATTTGTGAGAGTTTTACAATTTTGTAAAAACTTTAAAGCGTGTATTAATATGATTTTATTATACGCTGAAAAACCTTTGATATGAAAAATCAATAAATAAATATTTAAGTCAAAACATTTCAACTATACGCGCCAGTAGAATTATCTTTCTGGGTCGGCATGGACTTTTCAAATGACTCTCGGCCATACATACATATTCCTGGAGGAATATATGAATATTTAAGCATTATTTCACCAACACTTTAGTGCAAAATCAAGATAACCCATTGCGTCATATTTCTTATTGAAAAAAATTTAAATTCTGTACCTTCTACTCAAATATGAACGAGACGGTATCAATAAAACGGTCCGCGGATAACATATGACAAAAATAAATTTTTTGTTTTTTGGTAGGACTGTTATAAGCTTACATGGCAAATTTCAGCGTGATATGTCACATAGTTTGTTTTCTGTGCTACTGTAAACAAGTCAAGCTCGAGTGTGTTCTTCGAATTTAACGATGGAAATTCAAGTTGAACAAAGAATTTGTTTGAAATTTTGTTATTCCAACAAAATTTCGGCTTCAGACGCCTTAAAAATGTTGCAGACAACCCATGGGGACTCTGCTCTATCGCGTGCACGTGTTTTCCAGTGGTACAAATCGTTCAAATAGGGCCGTACATCAACCCAAAAAACCACGCCAAAGTCGCTCAAAAATTAAGGTTATCTTCTTCTTAATTGGCGCGATAACCGCTTACGCGATTTTTGCCGAGTTTAACAAAGCGCGCCAGTCGTTTCTTTCTCGTGCCAACCGGCGCCAATTGGACACTCCAAGTGAAGCCAAGTCCTTCTCCGCCTGATCTTTCCAACGCCTGATCTTCCTCTTCCTCTACTACCACCAGCTGGTACCGCATCGAATACTTTCAGTGCCGGAGCGTTTGTATCCATTCGGACGCTGCGCTATGCCTATGTCGTCGTAAAGCTCATACAGCTCATCGTTCCATCGTCTGCGATATTCGCCGTTGCCAATGTGCAAAGGTCCAAAAATCTTGCGCAGAATCTTTCTCTCAAACACTCCAAGCGTCGCTTCATCGGATGTTGTCATCGTCCAAGCTTCTGCGCCATACGTTAGGACGGGCATGATGAGAGTCTTGTAGAGTGTTAGTTTTGTTCGTCGAGAGAGGAATTTACTACTCAATTGCCTACTTAGTCCAAAGTAGCACTTGTTGGCAAGAGGGATTCTATGTTGGATTTCAAGGCTGGCATTGTTATCGGTGTTAATGCTGGTTCCTAAATAAACGAAGTCTTTTACAACCTCGAAATTATAACTGTCAACAGTGACGTGGGTGCCGATACGCGAGTGCGCTGACTGTTTGTTTGATGACAGGAGGTACTTCGTTTTGTCCTCGTTCACCACCAGACCCATTCGCTTTGCCTCTTTATCCAGCTTTGAGAAGGCAGAACTAACAGCGCGGTTGTTAAGGCCGATGATGTCAATATCAGCGGCATACGCCAACAATTGTACCCTCTTATAAAAAATTGTGCCTGAGCGATTAAGTTCTGCGGCTCGTACCATGCTCTCCAACATCAGGTTAAAGAAGTCACAGGACAGCGAGCCACCCTGTCTGAAACCTCGTTTGGTATCAAACGGCTCGGAGAGGTCCTTCCCAATTCTGACGGCGCTGCTGGTGTTGAGCAACGTCATCTGGCAAAGCTGTATTAGTTTTGCGGGGATACCAAATTCAGACATCGCGGCATACAAGTAACTCCTTTCCGTACTGTCGAATGCAGCTTTGAAGTCGACGAAAAGATGGTGTGTGTCGATTCTCCTTTCATGGGTCTTTTCCAAGATTTGGCGTATCGTGAATATTTGGTCGATTCCAGGTCTAAAGCCACACTAATAAGGTCCAATCAGTTGGTTGACGGTGGGTTTCAGCCTTTCACACAATACGCTCGCTATAACCTTATAGGCGATATTTAGTAGACTAATCCCGCGGTAATTGGCACCAATTGCAGGATCGCCCTTCTTATAGATTGGGCAGAGCACACTTAAATTCCAATCGGCAGGCATGCTTTCATCCGACCGTATTTTGCATAGGAGCTGATGCATCACCTTACCAGCTCCTCGCCGCCATGTTTGAATAGTTCAGCCGGCAGTCCGTCGGCGCCCGCGGCTTTGTTGCTCTTTAGCCGCATTATCGCTATTCTCACCTCGTCATGGTCGGGTAGCGGAACGTCAATTCCGTCGTCAACGATTGGGGTATCGGGATCATCACATTCTCTTTGACATGCGCAGCTATCACTATTAAGTAGGTTCGAGAAGTGTTCCCTCCATAATTTAAGATTGCTCTGTACGTCAGTCACCAGATCACCGTCTTTGTTCTTACAGGAAAACGCCCCGGTCTTAAAACCTTCTGTAAGCCGCCGAACTTTCTGGTAGAATTTTCGGGCGTTGTTCCTATTGGCCAGCATCTCAAGCTCCTCGCACTCACGTATTTCGGCCTCTCGTTTCTTCTGTCGAATAATACGTCTCTCTCTCTCCTCGTCGTACCAATTGTTTTTTCGGGCTCGCCGGAATCCGATTTCTTCTTCGGCGGCGGTACGTAGATAACGAGAAATATTGCTCCATTGCTCGTGCATGCCGGTTTGTTGGGCAGTACTCTCTGAGAGCAAGAGTGAGAGTCGAGTGGCGAATCTTCTGGCTGTCTGTTGTGATTGCAGCTTTTCGATGTCGAACATTCTTTGCGTAGGTAGATGTACGTTTTTTGCTGCACAGAGGCGTGTGCGTAGTTTGGCTGCAACAAGGTAATGATCCGAGTCGATGTTGGGTCCTCGGATCGTACGTACATCTAATACACTAGAAGCGTGTCTTCCATCTATCACAACAGATGGAGACAGCCAGGTGGCTTGGTGAATCTTCTTATGCTGGAATCTGGTGCTGCAGACTACCATGTTTCGGGCCCCGGCGAAGTCGATCAGCCTCTGTCCGTTACCGGATGTTTCGTTGTGCAGGCTGAATTTTCCGACTGTGGGACCAAAAATTCCCTCCTTGCCCACCCTGGCGTTGAAGTCGCCAAGCACGATTTTTATGTCGTGGCGGGGGCAGCGCTCATAGGAACGTTCCAAGCGCTCATAGAAGGAATCTTTGGTCGAATCGTCCTTCTCTTCCGTCGGGGCATGGGCGCAAATTAGCGATATGTTGAAAAATCTGGCTTTGATGCGGATTGTAGCGAGACGCTCGTCCACCGGAGTGAACGACAGTACTTGGCGACGAAGTCTCTCTCCCACAACAAATCCGACACCGAATTTGCGCTCCTTTACATGGCAGCTGTAGTAGACGTCGCAAGGTCCTATGGTTTTCTTTCCTTGCCGCGTCCATCGCATCTCTTGGATGGCAGTGATATCAGCCTTTACTCTCACGAGGACATCAACCAGCCAGGCAGAGGCACCTTCCCCATTAAGGGACCGGACATTCCAGGTGCATACCCTCAAATCATAGTCCTTAGTTCGTTTGCAGGGGTCATCAGTATTGGAAGTTCTCATCCGAGGCTTTGTATATGCTTTCATTGAGGGGAGGTTTTTAAGTGGCGGGTCCCAAACCCAGCGCACAACCAGCTATCCTGGAATGTTTCGCCTTCTCACTTTAGCTCACTCCCGAACGGGTGTTCGGAAGCTACCCAGAGGATACTTGGGCTAATCCCGGGAGTTGTGAGCTGCTTGAACCATATGCAGAAGAATCGTCCTGGTCACTCCCAAGTGAATGGCAATCAGTAACTTTCCCCACTTGCGTGGACTTCTACATATGGAACCATCCTCCAAATTAAGGTTATGCTGACTGTTTTTTCGACTACGAAGGTGTGGTGCACTCGGAGTTCCTTCCGCAAAGCCGATCGGTTAACGCTGAATATTATTTAGACGTTTTAAAGCGTTTGCGCGAGAACATTCATCTTAAAAGGAAGGAATTGTGGGACAACAAGTCTTGGTTCTTGCATCACGACATTGCACCAGCTCACACATTACGTCTTGTTCGCTTGATATGGCTCCATGTGACTTTTTCCTGTTTCCCAAGCTCAAGTTGCCGCTCCATGGAAAACATTTTGAGACAATTGAAGTCATAGAAGAGAATTCGAAGAACACACTCGAGCTTGACTTGTTTACAGTAGCACAGAAAACAAACTATGTGACATATCACGCTGAAATTTGCCAGGTAAGCTTATAACAGTCCTACCAAAAAACAAAAAATTTATTTTTGCCATATGTCATCCGCGGACCGTTTTATTGATAACGTCTAGTTCATATTTGAGTAGAAAGTATTGTAATTAAACTGCAGCGCGAACATTCGTATATGGCATTAATTTAAATTGAAAAGTGCAAATTGGTTTAAAATCATTTTATTGTACTATTGGGTTGGGGAATAAGTTCATATATATATATATATTTTCCCGTGGTTCCTAGGTGGAACAAAGGGCCTCACATTGTTTACTTTGGTTTCGTTAATCCGTTATTTTGAGGTGGGTAGGGGATTAGCCTTCCGCACCCGAGCCTGTTTCCGGGGCTGCCGGTACTGCCTCCAGGCTGGCAGGAGCAAGGGAATTTCTTCCTTGCAATCTATAGGTTATACCGCCTTATTGCTCGGTCGACAGAGCCTCGTTAGCGAGAAACAGGAGGCACCAAGTCCGAATGGACAGTGGGTGAGGTTGTCAATTGGGAAGGATTGGCTATATATTACGCATCACTTCCCCATCAGCCCCCCAGTTCATAGCTTTTTTATATTTTCTTTTATTTTACAGCGATTTGTTTGCTGTTTGGCAAAAGGTAAGTATTTATTCCTTCTGCTCTATAAAACCATGTTAATTGTACTTTTGAGGTATTTATTGTTTTTTAGTTTTGAGGCTTAGAAATGGAATACCCAGGAGGCAAAAATCGACATTTTCGACACCTGGTCTTCTTTGTTTTTCATCGTGGTCAAAAAGCAGCCGAAGCAGATTGGGACATTTGCCACGTGTATGGAGAAGGTGCCATAGGCGACGAGTCTACAGCACGAAAATGGTTTGCAAAGTTCAAAAATGTCGACTTCAATGGCGATGGCATGTCCCGCAGCGCTAGGCCCTCTGAATTCGACGAAGAACAACTATTGAGATTTGGCGGCAAAAATTAACTGCGATCATAAAACGATTCTCAATCACCTTCATTCAATGGGATTTACCGATTAATTCGGAGCCTGGGAGCCTGACGAGCTCAACGAAAAAAAAAAACAAAAACACTCGCCTTCAAAATGCTTCACAGCATCTCGCCCGCCATCGAGCGCTCTCGCGGCCATAAACAGAGCTTTTTTTTACCAAATCATCCACGAGAGGTGGAAAATGGTGACTATATAAGTACACCAATATAAAGCAGAGAAAGGAGTGGGTGGCTCAAGGAGATACGCCAAAGCAGAAAGTCAAGCCGGATCTTCATCCAACGAAGATCATGATATGTGTTTTTGTGGGCTTGAGAGGGCATAGTGCACTGGGAAATCCTCGCAAAGAATGGCAGGGTCAACAAGGAGCTCTGCATTGCCCAGCTATGAAGCTATGAATGAAGCTATTCAACTGACTTTACGACAACGCTAGGCGTCATATTACACAAGTCGTCAAAGCCGCACTCCAAGCGCTCGAATGGGCGGTCCCTCAACATCCGCCGTATTATCCAGATCTTACAGCGACCAATTATCATCATTTCCACTCCCTGTCAAATCATATGAAGGGCGTTACTTTCCCTAAAACCTAGCTCAACAACTTCTTTGACACCAGATCAAGAGTTTTTGGTCAAACAGCATCAAAAAATTGGTCGAGAGGTGGGAAGAAGTTGAAAACAGCATCGGCGAATATGTATTCGATTAACTTATTGATATACTAATTATTTTGTGTTAAAATAAAGTATTCGGTAAAAACGCTACGAACTTATTCCCCAACCCAATATATATAGATTTTTGGTGAAAGTACAGAACTCCTGAGGAATTCATCATCTTCTTCTTCTACTTAGTTGGCGCTATAACCGCTTACGCGATTTTGGCCGAGTTTAACAAAGCGCGCCAGTCGTTTCTTTCTCATGCCAACCGGCGCCAATTGGACACACCAAGTGAAGCCAAGTCCTTCTCCACCAGATCTTTCCAACGCAGGGGAGGCCTCCCCCCTCCTCTACTACTACCGCATCGAATACTTTTGGAGCCAAAGCGTTTGTATCCATTCGAACGACATGACCCAGCCAACGTAGCAGCTGGATCTTTATTCGCTGCGTTATGTCTATGTCGTCGTAAAGCTCATACAGCTCATCGTTCCATCGCCTGCGATATTCGTCGTTGCCAACGTGCAAAGGTCCAAAAATCTTTCGCAGAATCTTTCTCTCGAACACTCCAAGCGTCGCTTCATCGGATGTTGTCATCGTCCAAGCTTCTGCGCCATACGTTAGGACGGGCGTGATGAGAACCTTGTAGAGTGTTAGTTTTGTTCGTCGAGAGAGGACTTTACTGCTCAGTTGCCTACTTAGTCCAAAGTAGCACTTGTTGGCAAGGGAGATTCTACGTTGGATTTCAAGGCTGACATTGTTATCGGTGTTAATGCTGGTTCCTAAATAAACAAAGTCTTTTACAACCTCGAAATTATAACTGTCTACAGTGACGTGGGTGCCGATACGCGAGTGCGCCGACTGTTTGTTTGTACTTCGTTTTGTCCTCGTTCACCACCAGACCCAGCCGCTTTGCCTCTTTATCCAGTTTGGAGAAGGCAGAACTAACAGCGCGGAATTCGTCATCTGCACACCAAAAATTAGGGTGCGGTTCGACCAAACATCTCCCAACAAAGAAAGTAAGCACCAATTATTAGGAGCGCACCTAAGTTCTCCCTGTTTTTTTGATGAAAATACAACTTAATTCTGAAAAAATGGTCACAAGTGAATCATTGAAAGTATTGTCCATCGATGGCTACTTCTTTTCCCCATCTTTCTCGTAGATCTCGCAGTTCTCGCATACCGTCGCGGTAAAACAGTTCATCTTCTGAGGCTATCCACAAAATAGCCATTTTTTGATGTCTTCATATGAATGGAAATGCTGGTCACCTAAACCATGTGCCATCGAGCGGAACAAGTGATTATCGGACGGGGCAATATCTGAAGAATATGACGCGTGGGGTAAGATTTCCCATTTCAGTATATCCAGGTAGGTTTTAACGGGTTAAGTAACGTGAGGCCGAGTGTTGTCATGCTGTAGAATCACTTTTTCAATCTTCTCCGCATATTGCGGCCGCTTCTCGCGCAGTGCTTGGCACAGTCGCATCAATTGAAGTTGATACCGATCCCCAGTGATGGTTTCGCTTGGTTTTCATAGTTCATAATAAATAACACCAACTTGGTCCCACCAAATACATAGCATAACCTTCCCAGCGTGAATATTCGGCCGAGGCGACGACGTAGAAGCATGACCGGGCAGTCCCCATGGCTTTCCTTTCTTTGGATCGCTGTAATGAATCCATTTTTGATCACCCGTCACGGTGCGATGAAGAAAACCCTTGCTTTTTTGCCGCTAGAGCAGTTGTTCACAGGCAAAAAAACGACGTTCAACATCCCTTGATTTTAACTCATAAGGAACCCAAGTCCCCTGTTTCTGAATCATTCGCAAAGCATGCAATCGCTTGGAAATGGATTGGCGGGTAACTCCTAATACTGAAGCAAGTTCTTCTTGCGTTTGACACGGATCCTCATTAAGCAATGCCTCCAATTCAGCGTCTTCGAAGGTTTTTGGCATTCCTTCACGCGGCCGGTCGTCAACAGTAAAATCACCCTCTTTGAAGCGACGGAACCAATCTCGGCACGTTTTTTCACTTAAAGCAGCTTTTCCATAAACTTTTTGTAGCTCTCTATGCGCTTCAGCCACCTTTTGTGTCGAATGAAAGAGAAAAATCAACACTTCCCGCAAATGATGATTATTCGGCACAAAATCAAGCATTTTCACAAAACCAAAAGTATAAGATACCAAAACAAAATCACTAATGTGTCAAAACAGTTTATTTATTATTTGTCTAAGCTTGGTTTATGACGTTTGGGTTATGTTAGAATCGACTAGCACACACTGCTGGCGGCATCTATTGACAAACAGCGGGAACTTAGTTGCTCAACTAATATTTATAGACTTCTAATTTTAAATTTATTTATTTTAAATTTAAATTAATTTATGTTATTTTATTCATAATTTTTAAGGAAATTCATGAAAAAAGTAGGCCAAAGACACAAATCAAAAAATTTTAAAAATTTTTTGTAAGACAAAAGTCAAATGGCAAATTAAAAATGCGGATCAAACATCATATTTTTCAACTGTTTTAAAAATTAGCAAACTCGGTGTGCAAAATCTCAAATTTGTATTTTTTTCTCATCATTATGAACCAGAAAAAACTAGTTCTACAAAAATATACAGCTGCACCTTCCGTAAAATGTTGACAAAATTCAAAAAATTTTATTCAGATATTAGGCTATAATGAAGCAGGTCACAACAAAATTTCAACATCATCGTGGAAGCGGATAACATACTGCTTTTTGCATATATTATATATATTATTTTTAAGTATTATTATAGAAGCCAATCTAATACAATGGTATTTTTTTCTGTTTTTTACGTAGCTTCAACTGGAGATGAACTTCGTCTTAGAAAATGATTCTTTTAACAGAACCATCCAATTTTTCTTGTATGAAATAACCTGCTTGAGGTCACTTGTATCAGATGTAAAATGTCAGCCTTAAGGAGCAAATTCTGACACAAAATCCGTCAAGGCGAGAGCCTTCTCACTAATAAATTTTAATTTTCTTGAATACCTTTCCTTTCAGCGGCGAGAGCTTAAGTCGATTTTAATATTTTTAGACTAGACTGAGGGAAAAATCTGCATTTACATAGACGTAGCTTAACAGCCAATATGCCAAGCAGCCTACCAGCCTACCAGCCTACCAGCCAACGCGCCATAGCGAGTGTGCTGCTGAGTAACCAACAGGCTGGATTCAATCTCTACTGGTACATGAGCGTTAAAGTGGAAGAAAGGAATATTTTCTTAAATCCACAGCGAATGCCAAACTTCTTAGTGTACTTTTGCTATGAAGAAACTTCTCATAGAAAATCCATTTGGCTTCGAATGCTACTTAAAACTGAAAGTCCCTATATTTGAGTGATAACTTCAAAACACACGTCATCGCTTGAAAGGAAAACTTGGCATATGCAACGTTTCACCTTGTTGATGTCAGTCTGAATATTATTATAAACTGCCAATAGAAAAATCCGTACCAGAACCTTCACGCATACACATATGTAAGTATAAATAATTAAAGGTTTTTTTTTTTTTTTGAAAAAACCTCATTTCCACCAATACACATCAGCTATTGTCGTATTTTCTCCATTAGTAGTATTCATATTTACTCTGCTACTACAACCTTAAACTTAATTTATTTTAGTCCCGAAATACACCTAACTTTTACTTTTTTCCTCCACCCACTTTCTTTCAAAACTTTTTTCCTAACATTCTGTTGCACTTCTCTGACTTTTTTCTCCTTCTCATTCCTGCAAGTCAATTTGGTTGTCTCGCACGTGTTTGGCATACGAAATTCATCAACACTACAAGCAAAGCTAGTCATACTCTACCTTCCGGCGCTCTCTCATCCATTTCACCACCCGCTGCGCATTCGTGTGTGTTGATTAGGAGGCACTGCTGCCGTCGCCTCCATATTTCCTAAATAAAGAAAAATTCAGCCTTAACTTTAGCCTGCCTGGATTAGGGACTTTGTGCGGCTGGCGCTCTATGCATACTTCATATCCTCCAGCAAATGTCATGTCCTTTGTGTGCCAAGCATACATCTTCCTTTAGTCATCTATGCGCGTGTGTGTCCGTGCGTGTGTGTGTGCCGCGTTCGCCTTCGTGCTTGGCCTAATATCAACTTGGCTTCTTTCAATATTTGCCCATATCTAACAACAATCGTGCATACATACGTATGCCGCGTGTGTGTCTGTGCGTATATGTAGTTGCTTGCTGTGCTTCTCGTGCTTATCACAAGCCGTATTCTCGAATAAATCCTTATATCCCGAATAGGCGCCGCTCTAATGACCTGTCTGCTGCTTGCATTTTAAAAATTCTCTATGTGAGCTGCCTTCCGTTATTTCTTTCGTGTAGCCATAATCGGTGATGCCTACTTTTTATTTTGTTGTTGTTGTTATTGGTTTTGCGAAATTTGCTGACTATTTGATAAATTACGAAAGCAGGCTGTTGTTATTAGATGCTTGCGTATATATATATTTATATGTGTGCGTGTGAGCGTGTGTGTATATGTGCATGTATGTGTATTGATGTCTTAAAGTTAGAAATTGTCAATGCAGTGGACATTTTTCAGATTATTTAGATTTTCTTCCACTATTTGGTTGCTCACCGCTCAGATTACTTATACGCAGTGTAGATCTTTTGTTTCATGTTGAAACACCTTTACTGATTTAAACAGTTAAGTTTGCAGTAATAAAAGCTAATTCGTGATTAGCGATTAAGAGTTCTTTAACATATCGCCATCCACAAATAAGTAAAAGTGTTTATCTGTGATTTTAAGATAGAAAATTCATTCAAATCGTTATTCATACGTCACTAAATCCTGAGCATGCCTTGTCAAATGGATAAAAAAATACCTCTAGATGAAACTAACATTGAGATATGCACATACAAGGTGGCGCAAAATTAATCATCCAATTTGTTTTCTGATCAACTTTTTACTAAATATAAAAAAAAAAATAGTTGGATTGATAGAAATCTTTATTTTGACTTTTAGACACTCTGGTATGTTTCTATATATTGCAGCTGTCTAGTTCACAAGTGCCAAATATGATTGATATTTGCAAAAAATTTTACTCTTCCGGTAGGGTGACTAATTTCGATGGATGTGCAACTTTAGACGATCGAAATGGTCAATCTTTTAGATTTCAAGCAACTGGTTGGGTCGAGCATAGAGAAACGACTACATCTCAAATAAGACAAAATTAGAGTACAATTCGAGTATTTTCGCACTTACGTTATTTTCACACACATTGCCAGTGGCCTTTATTGGTTTTAAATATCCACAGTCTATACACGAATACGTACTTGTTAATTGGTAGAATTCGTCTCGCTGGCTTGTGCGCTTCAACAGCTGTCATAATTGAATATGAGTATTAACGTTGATATATCAGACGCACAGACACACCGACGACCAGACTCCCAGTAGAATTGAAATAATTTATTTACAAACAATTTCCAGACAACGGTGCGTATCAGCTCTCTCCAACCGTTTCAAGCGACGCAACAAATCGACGTCAGCACAGCCAGCTTCGTTACTGTATCTTCAACTACTTTCCGCAAGCAAACGCCAAGTGGCTAAATGGCACACTTGTCAAAAGCAAATGCGTTGCCGCAAGCTATAGATATGTGAACAACTTAAGTTACTTTTCGAAACAAGAAACGCCGCATCACACTGATCCCCGCCCCTCGATTGCCGCTCTGCCAAGCTCGACTGCTACACCAGGCTGTCATCTTTGCTGTGTCATTGCTTGTGGAGTTTTCCCAAGTCCCTTTCCTATTTTTCATATTATTGGCAATTTGAGGGCCAAAAACCACGCGTAAACATGCTCGTTTCATACTGACAATCATCGGTGTCCATATGGCCAAACAAACAAGCCACGAAAAAGAGTATTTCACTTGAAATCATTGCATTCTTGTAGGCGCGCATGCCGTGCCGCCACCACCAAGAAACCAAGAATTGCGGCTCGCTGCAATACATTTGGGTTTGCTCAGCATGACTTCTCATATAATTTCCGCACCATAAAGAAAGTAATTTTCCACTTGAAAAAATCCGCTCCTTACACTTTGTGCAACCAGTGCCAAGCCGCGACTCATGCGGGCGAATGTAGGTGGTGGGCAGTAGAGAGGCAGACATCGGAGGTGTATGTGCCGAAAGGCATGACACCGCAGCTGAGCCTGAAATGGCGGTCATGTATTTTTGGCACAGGTTCTCGGTCACCAAATGGCAAGCAAATAAACGTAAATGTGTATGTTTTTGCTGACTGAATTGCACCTAAAAGTATGCCTCGCTGACTTTAGCGCGCTTGCCGATTAGGGTAAGGGCCGTCAGTTGGACTACTCGAGTCTAAGCGAATGTGTTTATGTGGTCTGTCTGTTCGTCTGTGCGTCTGCCTATGGCCTCTCACTCCATTCTTTCTTTGGAGTAAACATTCACTTTTAATGCTAAACTTCAACTTCAAAGTTCGCTGTCGCCTAACTTCGACCATTCATTCTTCGCGCCAGCTGTTTATGTTCATCTATCTGAGCTGCCTGTGCTTTTTTTTTCTTTTCCTTGTTGGACAGCCGTAGGCGTAAATTTTAAAAGTATTCCTTTATTTATTTTCTGTTTTTTCTGTTATTTTTTTCTGAAGTACAGCTGCGCGCGCCTCTTCCGCATTCCTCACTATGATTCAAGATCTTTAGACAAACTTGACCGGCCGCCTACTTTGATTAGCAAAACTTTGTTATGCGAAGCTTCTTTTATGGTCCGTGTTTAATTTATTTTTACCAGCACATTTATTATAGTTATTTTGTAGTCACTTTCAATGACAGACTGCTGCTACTACAGGGTGGTCCAAGTAAACAAAGAATTGAATTGAATTGAATTGTTTCCAACTCCTCCTCATTTCAGCAGCTACGACAGAAATCATGCGCGTAAACGCCTACTCTCTTTGCATGATTTCCTATGAGACAATATCCCGTGAGGGCTCCTACTAAGGTCCTGATTTGCAGTCTATTCAGTTTTATAATACTCTTGGACAGATGTAAGTTTGGCCTTCGCCATGTTTGCCTAACAATTTCACAGGTGTTAACGCTAATCCATCTTTGATTTGCAGAACTGATTAGTGCATCCTTAATGAGAAGCCTGCAAGTTGCGAGAGGTGTCTCCATAAAATAACTTATGTCTGGCATACAGTTCCCTGGTATATCTCTGTGGCCTGGAACCCAGCATAAGATTATACGATATTACTTGGCCATCTCATTTAGAGATTGGCAACAACGTAAGACACTCCTTGAAGTTGTTTGGAATGCATCCAGGGTTCGTAGGGCAGCTTGGCTGTCTGATAGAATGCAGATATCCGTTGATGATATTCTGTTTATCTTTAACCATTTTAAGGATTCATGAATAGCGTTAATTTAGCTTGAAAAACAATACAGTGATCCGGTAGTTTAAAGGATTTTCATTAGGAAATTCCTTTCGAAGCAAAAAATAGGAGGGTGATAATCACAGTCACTGGGTATATCCGTGTAGGAGTCTAAGATGGTTGAATGCCCATGTGTGGCAGTCTTCCATTGTGAGCTCGCCTTGAGCCTTCAAGCGGAGCAGGGCGCTGAGTATTTGCAGAAGAGATCTAGTGGTGGCAGATGTAGCATGATGTCCAAAGCCATGAATGGCGTGGTTTTCATAACGCCACATATTGCTAATTCCGCTGATCTCTGCACCTTATTCAATAAATTTGAATAGGTTTTTTTCTACGTAGCACACCACCAGACCACATTTTATTAAGAATGGGTCTGACGACAGCAGTGTAAAGCCAATGAGCAACCTTAGGTTTAATTCCCCAGGTCTTACCTAAAGCTCTCTTACAGGCATAAAAAGGTAGGTTCGCTTTCCTAACTCTTTCTAAAATGTTTGACCTCCAAGTCAATTTTCTGTCTATGTTTAGTCCCAAGTATTTGGTTTCTTCCGAAATCACAAGAGCTTCCCCCTTGAGCATAATTGGACTTAGCTGAGGGATTCTGTATTTCCTAGTGAACAATATGAGTAGCCTTTTGCCTGGGTTGACTCCTCGACCACACTTTTCTGGCCACCTAGAAAGTATATCTAGAGCATTTTGTATTAGGTCTCTTAATGTAGATACAAATTTACCTGAGACAACAATAACAACATCATCGTCGTAAGCTATCACCTTACAGCCCACCGATTCCAGTATTAACAGAAGTTTATTTACAACTGTGTTCCATAAAAATGGTGAGAGGACTCCACCTTGCGGTGTACCTCTACTTACCAATCTCTTGAGCACCTATTCTCCTTCGCTTCAATGATTCTGCTTTTTAGCATTTTGCCAATGAAGCCTACCAAGCCCGGTTCTACGCCAAGATCAGTGAGTGCTGCAGTAATTGCCCTCCCTCCGACATTGTTAAAGGCCCCTTCAATATCAAGGAAACCGGCTAAAATAAATTCCTGTTTGTGCAGTGAACTCTCTGCCGTGTAAATAAGGTTATGTAGAGCTGTCTCTACCGATTTCCCTTTCGTGTAGGCATGTTGAGACGTAGAGATAAGATTTGTATCTATAGTTAGGCTTAAGTGAAATTCTATCAACCTCTCCAAAGTTTTCAATAGGAAAGAAGAAAGAGATATCGGTTTTAAGTCTTTTGGATGGATATGTGAGTTTCTACCAGCTTGGAATGATTTGGAAGAATTTTGACTTTTCTCCACTTAAGAGGTATATGACCGTAAAGAAAGCAACCTTTGAAGATTGCTAGTAGCCAGTGTGCTAGATATCCGGCGACCTTTTGCAGATCCATCGGGTAAATACCATCTGGGCCCGGTGATTTAAAAGGTTTGAAACTTTCAATCGCCCATAAGAGCCGATACTCAGACATAGCGTCTATTCTGACTTCACGACAGTGTACTGTATCTTCCATGTCATGCCCAGTAATGTCTGAGCAGCCTGGAAAATGAGTATCGAGTAAAAGTTCTAAAGACTCTTTACTGATTGTAGTGAAAGTACCATCACTTTTCTGTAGCAGTTCCCAATTTTGAGGACTTCCCGCTAAAAGCTTACGATGTCTGGAGGTCTCAGTTGCCCCCTCAACCTCTTCACAAAAGGATTTCCAAGATTGTCTTTGGGTATTTCTTATTTCCTTCTTGTAGATTCTTAGAGCATCTTTATAGCATTTCCAATCTTCCACTTTATAATTATCGAAATTTGTTTAGTCGGAAATCGAAGATTTAAGCGATTCGATCTTCAGTTACAGCGGAATGGTACAAAATATCAAACAATCGTTTTTCAGCTGCCCCGGCGATGAATTGGCCACTTGGGAGCAGCTTTTTGACTACGTTAGACTTTTCTGTGCAGCATTCTTGATGAAGATTGGTGTTATGCAGATGATCCAGACCCTCTAGCGAGCATCATTCGAGATATTCCTAAAATAAATCCAAAAACTGTAGACAATATTTCAGAAAATGGTACGATTATTCACAGATTGAGTTACTGCGAAGCGAGCTAAAGCAGCGCCATTAATGGCCTCGTGCTCCATAAATGTTGCTAATATTTCATTCCTTACGCTAAAGTCAAAATATGCCAAACAAAAATTGGGTTCATTCACTTCAGCTGTACTTGTACCACCCTGCATACTTTATATTGTTGTTCCTGAAATTACTTTGGCCTTTTGTAGTATTTGTAATTTCATTTATTCCAATTCGGTGCCTTCTTCTTTTGCCTCCTGCCTGCTCAACTTTCTGCACATATTTTTAATTGCACTTAATTTCTGCTGATTTCCTTTCATTACAGTTATTGTTGTTTCTCTTGTTTGTTACGCAGCTGTTTGACTTTTCTTTTCCTCTATTTGGGCGGGTCATTGTTCATAAGTTTTGGTTGTTGTGACTACTTCCACAGCTGCTCCGGTGGTTGGCTTTAAATGTTGCAAACATTTAATTTTCGCTTGAATTAAATGAAATGTAGGAGCACTCCACTTCTCTACTCCTCCAAGCTAACTTTGCCGCCGCACGCCAGATGGTTTTTATGAGAATTTATTTTTATACTATTGAAGCGGTGAAAGGATTGTCATTGTCTGTTGAGAAGAAAGCGTCATCATAAGGAGACTTTTTTCATTTTATTGTTTACTGTTCACGGCGAATATCGGGCCTAGTAGTAGGCGCATAGTACTCATGGACAACCCCATTTAAAAGTCGCACATCTGCTGAAAACTGCAAGCGTTTCTGTCAGGCTCTTAAACTAAGACTTATAAGAATAACTTTTAGTGGCCTGTTAATATTATTTTTTGATAAATACTGTTCCTTCATCGAGCACGTCGATTCATATCAAACCTGGAAGTATCAGCTCTAATTTAATCAGGTAGAAATAAGCTGACTTATGGAAGTATATACAGACATGCAATTCATTGAAGCCATATTTGAAGAGCTCAAAAAGTAGCCTCTTAACTTTTACATATTTGAAGTTCATCAGCCGTGTAACAAATAGGTTATGCTACAGGATTGCTCATGAGTGGATCCCCTTAAACCTGAAATCACGTTCGTCCCTTGTGACATCATTGCAGTGGAAAAATGCAAGGAAGGAGTAAGAAGAAGAGAGTATTAGGTAGAGATATGAATGCTGAAAGGTTTGGAAAAAAAGAAACCAAAAAATTGAAGGAAATGGCAGGAAGAAGAGAGTACAAGGTGGAGGTATGGATACTGAAGGTTTTGAAAAAATAAAAAATCGAACGGTGACTAATCACAATTGTGCCAACTACCTCATCTTTCTGATGACACTCAGCAGTTAGTTAATATCTAGGCAAGCTATCTCAGCATTCATAACACAGAAGTTAACGCAAAGTTGCGTAAATCTTAGCGCAGCGACAGCAGGACAGCTTAAGATAAGGTGATGAGATAATTCCATATCATCCTCCATATGGCGACCGTAAAAATGAATCGAAGTAATGTCGATCGACAGCGACCATAGTGTGTATTTCTGTCATAAAAAAGATCCTCACAAAAAACCATTTGCCGTTCGGAGTCGGCTTAAAACTGTAGGTCCTTCCATTCGTCGAACACCATCAAGACGTACGCCACAAATAGGAGAAGGAGCTCGGCCACACATCTAACGAAAGTGTACGCGCAAATTATGGATTTAGTTATTTTTAATGTCGATCTTTACATCACACAAGCCTAGCGAACAATGTCCTGCTCTTGGATTGGCTACTGTTGTATTAACCTTTAGAGCTACATCAAGCGCCTGCGATCCACACCAGAGAACTGCAGCGATGTACTGCTACTGCTTGCACACCGCTTCAATACTCTGTTTTTCTATAACTGAAACGCAAAAATTCCACAAATAAAATTTCAAGACCACTACTCATGCTCAAACGGCAAGTGATTTCATTTCCATGATGGTCAAATGCAAAAACTGCTCTCTTTTTGTTCGATCTTCACAGTACATTTTCAGAAAAACTGCACGCATTTGAGCGGAAAGCAAAATAGCGGTGTGTATGCTGATCAATACCGCTATTACCGCGATTGTTGAGTGTATGAATATCTCGTATACTCGGGTGTTAGATTTGAAAGCAATCGTATATTCAACTTCGGCTAAGTGGTGTGATGTGTGAAATCTGTCAAATGAGGAAAACACCGCAAACACCGCGTCGTCATCCCTTGCAAATAGTGAGATTGTCTGCAGTATAATTCATAGCAGCGCACGAAAAAAAAGGATTTTTATACATATGTAGCAGTATTTTCAAATGAAAAGTTTTTTCTTTATTGAAGCAGTGATATTATTTTATTTTATTATTGTATATTACTATTAATTATGACAGAAAATAAAATGAACTTTAAAATAAAAATTGAAAACCAAATTCATTCTCTTACAAATTACTTATCGTACAAAAACAAATAATAATTTTTCTTTTAACTTACTTCTAAAGATACTTATGTATAAAGATATAAAGAAATTTTCTCAGCAATAAAATTTGAATTCTCCGCCATTATAAATCTTTTAAAAATAAACATATAATTACATGCACACATTAATATACATACATATCTGCAAGTAGAGTGATTCGTGCCCTTTGTTAATGCACTGCCGACGAAAACAAAGATAAAAAAACATAAATAAGAAAGTGGACTCCTTCGAGTGCTAATCATTTATGTATTGAGTGAACGCGCGATGGCATAGATATTTTTTAGCGGTATTCTTTTGCTAGTGTCTTATGATCTATTTGTGCAGGCGGTGTTTTCAGTATTTTTGTCATTCGGTAGCGGTCATATGCAGCACCGCATAGCCGAAGTGATCGCACAAGCGGTAGTTATAAACGAAGCAAAGACTGAACAAAGAAAGACTCGGATGTACAAACGATGTACATAGAACATTTACTGCTCTGTTGTGGTTCTGCTCAGCGCAAACACCGCTTAGTTTGCGTTGGTCGTACATATTGATACCGCTTTTTTTGTGAGTGGATCGCAAGTCAGAAAAATACCACCGCTTGCAGTTCTCTGATCCACACGTGGCAGAAGGATCTGACAACTCGCAAGTTGTTGTACCAGCCCAGTGCTCGTTGAGATAATTCGAAGCCCACCTTTACAGGAACAAACCACAGGTAGTCAAGAGGGCATCAATTCTCCCCATTTGTGCGGAGACCACCTAACAAGTTCTCTGCCTAGCGAGATCGTCCGCCCAGCAGTTTTTTGCAATTTTTTTGTGATTAGGGACCCAAAAAAGTATACTTTCAAGAGATAGCACAAGAGAGAAACGGAAGTCGAGCATTTCTCGCTCAACTCTGAACGCATTACTATCGATCCCAGGATGCTAATTACTGTTTGGTTATCAAAGAAAATGTTTATTTCTTCGGCAGCTGTTACCCAAGTAAGCAGCCAATCAGTTGCTTCTTTGATTGCGACTAGATCCGCTTGGGACACATTGCAGTGATTCGGTAGCTGAAATTTGAGTTTGATGAGAAGCTCCTGGGAGAATACTGCCCCACTAGTGCTTCCGTACAAGTTTGAGCCATCCCTGAACAGGTTCCCAAGACTCTGCCTGATTTGAGGAAAGAGAAAAGAAAGAGGATTTGCTCTTTTGAAGAAATATGGATGAAGAATATCCCGCTAGAATGAAGCGATGGCTTGCATAGCTGAATCACCTCGAAAATAAACTCAAAGATTCTGAGGATTTTAGAATGCCCGTTACTTAGGTCAAGCTTCTGATCCGAGTCGCTCAGTCTGATTGCGGTAAGCGCAGTGGCAGTTTTTCTTGCCATGTCTATATGTTCGTTAGAATAGTGGCTTATCACATCTTTTCGCTAAGGTTCTCACATTTTCCACTTCTTTTTTTCATGTATCCGTGCTCTCAGCGATGATGCCTTCCTTTTGCCGCAATTTCTTTACGACTTGCTCTACCATCGTATTCGGATAGTCTTACATGCGCTGCAAAGACGAAGATAGCAGTCGGAAAGGGCTTAACCGATGGACGGCTATTAATTTTCTCAAGCAGCACTTTATGTTCAATGCATCTGCTCAGATCGGTGCCGCGTACAAAAGGGCCAAACTAACTATCCTACTACTTATGTAGAATCCTTTTGCCATGGCCACCGTTGTTTTTCATTATTCGTGCCAGACAGGTCTCACAATCATTGTCTTCTTCACAGTAAATTCTAAGTATGTTTTAAAAATTAAACGAGAATCAACCGACTCCTCTAGCTATTTTATAGCGGGTTTTGAATTATTAGTTACAGTTCCAACACTGACCTTCATAAATTCTACTGCCTTCCTGCTGTTTATTAGAGCTACATCAATTTTGTGCTCAGCAAATTCCAGCTTCATAGACGCCAACCAAGCCTTAAGTCTATTTACTGATTCGCTGGCGATCCACTCAATATCTTGGATGTGTTTCGCCACCATTACTTCCACGATATCATCTGCGAATACAATGATTTCTTTTTTTTTTTTTTAACTTTTTATTTGTTTATTGAATCTGCCTTTTCAAAGGCCTCACAATAAGTATTCAAATCTTAGAACTAAAAAGAAAAATTTTATTTTATCTCATTTTCTATAGTACAATAAATAATTATCAAATGGCCCTCTACTCATCGGGGTGGTAGGTCATTTCTTCGAAGCCTGGTCGTATGTTGCGTACTCAGGAGTTGACGTGCGAACGGGTTCGGGTGATCTTGCAATTTCAACTGATAGTTTTCACGAACTTTTTTGAATACTTCCTTCACCATCGGTACATCTAGGTCCCTATGGATGTTGTCGTTTCTTATATACCACGGCGCTCCAGTTATGGTTCTTAAAATTTTCGACTGTGCTCTCTGTATAAGATCGATACTGGAACTGCTGGCCGTTCCCCACAATTGGATTCTATAAGTCCAAATTGGTTTCAAAATTACCTTGTACAAGAGGACTTTACAGTCAAGGCTCAATCTTGATTGCTCATTAATTAGCCAGTGAAGGCTTGAAGCTTTGATTCTCATATTAAGCCGCTTTGCCTCGATGTGGCGTCTCCATGTTAAACGCCTATCTAGGTGAACGCCAAGGTATGTGACGTGATCAGACTGTGGTATGCATACGTTGTTAAGGGTAACCGAGGGACAGTCTCCTCTTCACAATGCCTTTGTCGGTTCTAAATCGCAGTTTCTGGTCTGAAAAATAGCTTCCAATTATTCTGGTAATAGATCTAAGTGCGTCGACTTTTTGAAGTTGTAGACGTTCAGATTTACCACGGCGCATAATTATTCTTTCTCGCCACTCCATGGCTTCTGTTGCTAAGTACAACATGCATTTGATAGCATACATTATTTGCTGGATGGATACTATGGATCCCTTCTGGTACAAGTCTCAACGTTTAAAAAAAATTATTTTAGGGAATCTGTATTATAATGGGTCGATAAAAGTGCTCGCAATTATGGGAATATGCAAGCAGCTTCCATAACGAACTTTTGAACTGGTTTTTGTTGAATTTTATGCTGGGCCGGAACAATCGAAACCCGTTGGTTGAGCATACAAGATTGGGAGACAAGCCTGCAAAGCTGCTGCTTCTTCTTCTTTGCTGTATATGGCGCATTCTAGTGGGGATCAATTGACCGTTCTTGGGATACACTCACGTCAACTTCGGATCTTACTTATATGGAAAAGTAAACCCATGTGAATTAGTCATGGCTGAAAATCCAGTAGACGCGCAGCAACTCTCCACCAGTGCATTCTCATACAAGTTCACACATACGTTGTTGGTACATAAGTACGATTTTCAAAAGCAAGTATTATTTTAAATTCCCGGAAAAATGAAACGCATTTGTCGCGCTACTATACTGCGTTGCATTATTTTAGCAGCTCCAATAAGGACTAAGGCTTTAGCGTAGCTGGTCGCCATTTCTGCGCATTTTTATCAAAGAAATCATAAATTAAATTTATTACCAACTCGTCTTATTGTATGGCCATCTAGTCAGCTTGCCAGCTAGCCAATGTGTTTGTGTGTGTTTATATGTATATGTATACTCGTGCATGTATTTGTTAGATCATAATGCATTTTGTAGCAGAGCGTAAATGTAATTGCCACCTTGCGGACGAGCTTTTATCTACAACACACACACACTCACTAAACCAACAAAGGACACTGGCTTATTGGTATCTGTGTGTATGAATGTATAGTATGTGGCCTAGGAAAGGAATAAAAACGAAATGGAAAAAACTTGCAAATTACAACAAATGTATGGAAAGTTGTAAATTCTTGTCAAGCGAAGGTAAATCTTTTTCGTAGCAAGTAAATGAATGTGGCTAATAAATTATTAAATTTCTGCACAAAGCGAAGAGTAAATGCAGTTTACTTATTAAAAGCAAAGCTAGAATTGTGCCTGTGTTATAAATATTATATTAGATAGAACTACTAATGTAATGAGTTCAAAGGATTTAATGTGAGTTTAGATTATACGAGGGTTGTTTAAAAAGTCCAAGAAAACTCAGAGAGATGGCACTACTGGCGGCTGCCGAGCTTCTCTTTAGTTAGTGGCATCTCCTTCAAGAACACACAGCGAGTTTCAGGTTATATTTAGTTTTAGCATATCTTGGAAGAACACACCACGTTTCAGCCAGATCGGCTTATGTTTTTGTGTTTGGCATTCCTTCGAATCGAGGAAGTCGAGTGATTCCTTTTCCTTAAAAACAAGAAACCACATGAAACAAACTCACATCTCAGCAATTGTGGACGCAAAATTAATGGAAATACGTTTCCTACTCATTTCATATCCCCCCTAATCCCCAGACTTGGACTATTCTCCCTCGTATCTCTCGAACTAGTATTTGTTCCCCGATTTGAAGAAATACCTGGCTAGAAATAGATTTTTTTTCAAACGATGAGCTTATAGCAGAAACGAATGGCTATTTTTCAGAATTAGACAAATCCTATTACTTGAAAGGGATCAATAAACTAGAACAGCGTTGGACGCAGTGTGTAAGCCTTAAAAAGACTAAGTTGAAAAATAATAATGGTTTCCCCGAAACCATTAAATAATTTTTATTTTTACATGGACCTTTCAAACAACCCAAATTTTTGCAGTTAACGTTCGCAAAAAAAAATATGACTTATGAAATGTTTTTTTTTTTTTTTGTTTCCTTGTTCACTCCTCTCGGGAACATAGGACCTGGACAAGACTCTTCCATCGTACACGGTTCTGTGCTGTTGTTTTTGCACCGTCACCATGAGATATCGGCATCTGCTAGTTCGCGCAGCATTGACCTTCTCCTTGCGACCTCTGCTCCCTTGCGGGTTCCAGTCCAGTTCGATTCTCGTGGTGCTTTTCTCAAGGTGCGACCTGTCCATCGTCACTTTCTGCGTTCGATGTGCCTAAGAATGGGCTCCCCGTTCGTTAATCTCCACAGTGCGTCGTTACTGATGGTGTTTGGCCAGAATATTCTGATGTTGCGGAGGCATTTGTTGATGAAGGATCATAGCGTCTGTCTGACTTCACGCATGAGCCGAATATTCGTAGTTTAGTGCACCTGGAGATTTGCGAACTCTCCTATACTGTATGCACTCGCCCGAATGCCGCGCTTGCTTTGTTTAGCCTGCATTTGACATCTTCATCTACCGTGATGATGCAGTCGAGGTAGCAGAAGCTTTCGACGAATTCCACCGGACATCCGTCAACCAATATCTGCCTTGCGTTATTGTGGTTAACTCTCATGGCCTTGGTCTTGGCCAGTCCGACAGTGCGTGCCATCGCGACTAGTTTGTCTGCCTTAGCTTCCATGTCAGAGAGTTTGTGAGAGAGGAGGCAGATGTCATCGGCGAAATCCAGGTCCTCAAGATGTCTAGTGAAACTCCATACGATGCCTTTTTTGTGCATGATCAGTTGCCTCATAACGTCGTCAAGGACGAAGGCGAAGGAAGGGGACAACCTTACCTAGCGCCTGCGTTGGTAGTGAATGGATCGCTGATATCGCCTTCGTCAAGCACTGCCAGTTCGGAGTTCTCGTAGAGGGTTTTGATGAGGCGGATTATCTTGGCAGGAACTCCCTTCCTACTCAGTGCCAGCCATATTGGGTCTCGTTTGATAGTGTCAAACGTCTTGTTAAAGTCTACGAATAGCATGTAGCGCGGGGAACGCCACTTAACTGATGGTTCCACTATAAGCGAATGAAATGTAATGAATAAATAATCAATATAAATCGCATTAAGTAACTAAATCCCAGAGAATTATTAATAAATTTTTAATTTCAACAATTTTTTAAGAAAATATTGTTGATTCTTCTACAAAACTCATTTAAATTCAACTTTCAAACTTTGTAAAACTTAAAAAAAAATTTGCCAAATTCTCCCCAAAACTTTAGCTTTTAGAAAAATTTGGAGTATGCAGAATTATACCCCATTCAATTTTAGTGCAACAAAGTGTAAGTCTAAGTGTTGATTTTTAACAATTTTTCCTTACTGGCATCCTCGTGCAGTTTTATCATATAACGCTAGACATTTTTATAAAGGGTGGTTAAGTTTTAAGGGCCGGTGTTGATTTTGATTTTTTTAGGAAATTATTGTCACTTTTCTTTATTATGATAATAATGGTACAGCTCAATTATGCATAGAGCAAAATATCGGCCAAATGGCCGCCGCCGCCTCGGCGGCACATCTCCATCAGATGGTCCAAATTTTCGATGTCGCTGAGGCATAATTGAGGTTCTATGCCGTTAATGTGCCGAATTATCTCATCCTTTAGCTCTTGAATTGTTGCTGACTTATCGGCGTACACCTTTTCTTTCAAATAACCCCAAAGAAAGAAGTCCAACGGTGTCGTTAACGTTTAGGTGTGGTTCACATTCAACATGGGCCCTTAAAATTTAACCGCCCTTTATATGGAAAAAAATAAAAAACACCGAAATTCAATGGCTATAAAACTAAAATGTTTCTAAAAATTCTGAGTAAAAAGTTTGAAATTTTGATTTTGAGGTTTGAAACTTGAATTTACGTGGTTTTTGTACGGAAATGAACTATATTTTCTTAGAAAAAGTACAAATATTAAATAAGAAATAGATAAATAAGGAGTGAACGAATATTATGGCTGGGTCATATTAGCAGAATGCCAAACAATTGAGGTATTAGCCTAGCGTATCACAGAACACCGGTGCGCAAAGAAGAAGCAAAGAAAAACCGCGGAAAAGGTGGCTGGATTCCGTTGTAAATAATCTAAGGACTATAAGCGTGGCCAACTGGAAGGAGCTGACTAATGATCGAGTCAAATGGAGGAATGTAGCCTATGATCAGAAAGTACCGGGAAATGTTTAAATAAAAGAAAATAGAGTTAAATTTCAGCCAAATTTATTTCATCTTCTTCAAAATATGACCCGTCTGAAGCAACACACAAATGCCAAGATTTAACCCAGTCCTCCATGCACCCCTGGTAGGCCGGCGAAGGGATGGCCTTCAGCTCTTTCGTCGCATTCTATTTGACCTCCACTATCGACTGGAATCTCCTTCCACGATCTTCAACTTGGTAACTTCAACTTGGAAAACAAAAAGAAGTCTCACGGGGTCATATCAGGTGAATACGGTATTTGGTATTTCGTCGAATAATGAAGCGCAATTTGGGCTCGGTGCGATAGCGCGTTATCATCTTGCAAAATCCAAGAATTGTTTGCCCACATTTCCGTCCATTACAGTCCTTGGTAGGACGAAAAAAATATGGACCAGTTCACACGTGCGCGGTTCGTTTAAATTAATCATTTTCCGTACTTTTGATCATAGGGTAAGTGCGGAAGAATATGGTCTGCCAAAGACTGTGAAACTGATGATGATATAATAGCAGATTGGTTAACATATCTCGAAAGTGGTCGCCTAGCCAAGTATTCAAATTTACGAACATTGCAGGAAAGCATTAGACCGAACCCCAGTTTCCTTCGATTCCCTGCAACTTTGATTAACGTTTTCGAAGCTTTTTTTGGATTTTTTGCAAGTTTGTTAAAAAGTCTGCGATAGTGATTTAAATTTGTGCTTTTACGAGTATGAACTGGGGTTTTTGTATTTACTTAGTGAAACTTGAAAAAAAAAACTTACAAAAAGAAACAACAAAGTTCGGGACTACTAATCACAGTTTTTTTTTTTTTTTTTTTTTGTTTTTCGGTACGAGCAAATTTTTTATAATTCTATTTCCTTTTTTTTATAATTTACAGAAACAGACAAAAAACTTGGATAATGATTTCTATTATTTTTCTTTGTAAAATATGAACTAAATTTTTGTAAAACTAGCAAAAAATAAATAAAAATCAAAATAAAATAAAAAGTAGCTGTACGGTTTCGAGTAACACCTGTGAGTGCACGATTACGTTTTACTGTGGGCAAAAAGTAAGGTGAATTTGGTTGTAAAATGAAAAATCTTTATTTATTCTTGTAAATCAATTGCATCCCCTTAAAAATAATCCCCTCTAGATAAAATGCTCTTATGCCAACGACTTTCCAATCCCCGAAACATGCCAAATAGTTCATTTCCGGTATAGCCATCAGCACCTTCTTCGATTCAGCTTTTATCTCCGCAATCGACTCGAAACTCGTTCCCCGGAGTGGTCTCTTGAGTTTTGGGAATAGCCAGAAGTCACACGGAGCCAAATCAGGCGAATACGGTGGTTGCGGAACGATATGCGTGAAATTTTTGGCGAAGTGGTCACGAAGAACGAGTGCAGTGTGAGACGGTGCATTATCGTGATGCAAAAACCAAGAGTTGTTGGCCCATAGTTCTGGCCCATTGTTTCACACACATCAACGCGACGGCTTTTTTCCAAGAAATTGAGAGTTTTCGGTACCAAAAGAGATTTGACTTTTCGTAGGCCCAAATGGTCTTTCAAAATGGTTTTCACAGATCCTTCTGATATTCCGATCATGTCAGTAAGGTCTTTAACAGCCAACCGACGATTTTTGAGCACTAACTCCTTCACTTTATTGACGTGTTGGTCATCTGTTGACGTCGATGGTCGCCCGGAGCGCTCCAAGTCATCAACACGTTCCTGACCCTCTTTGAAGTCTTCGTACCACTTATAAACATTTTTCTGCGACATGGTCGAATCACCAAATGCCTTCTGCAACATGCTAAACGTTTCCGCACCCGAAATTTCATTCCGCAAACAAAATTTGATGGCACTTCTCTGCTCAATCAAATCAGACATTGTAAAAATCGAAAAATGCACTCTTGGTCGTTTGGTAAACACAAGCGTAAATATATTACTGATAATGACATTCACATGAAAGTTGGCCCAGATGTTATTAACAGTGCTGCCAACTCATGAAAAAAATAACTAGAGCGAAATTTTAATCCCGCGAACTTTGACAAATAAATTCACCTTACTTTTTGCCCACAGTAGTACATGATTACGACCGACGTCCACCAGGTTCATAGAGCTTCAGAAAAGAATTTTCATGAGAGAGACTCTCTCAGCGATCTGCTTCACCAATGCATAGGCTGCAGGGGTGTATCCATCGGCTCTCAGCGAATTTGAAGGAATCAGCTGATTGGCTGACATCACCGTGGTCATGACAGCAGTTTGCTAACGACAGAGGTCAGCAAAAGCTGAGTTTGTGTTGGTGATATCCGAAAAAATCAGCGCAGCCATTGCCATGGTACTTCGCTGCCTTCTGAACGGTCATGGTGAAAGATATTCAGAGCATTAACCGGCAGTCAGCTATTAAGAAATAATCAGCTGATTGCTGACGTCATCGAGGTTATGACAGCAGTTTGCTTACAAATAAACTTAGATTATGTTGGTGATAGACGTAACAAATCATGTTGTCTCGTTGCCGTCTGAAAAACGTCTGATTTCACGAGTGAGTGAATACGTGTGAAATTAGCAGGCACAATTCTGCTGCCAAGTACTTTACGACATAGCAGTCTCCCTCAATTTTTCTTCGAATGGCCAAAACTTGTATTTCATCAGCCTTGTGTAGAAGGGTAGCAGATATTAGTGAGCAATTTTTTTCTCATTTATGACCACAGTGAACATATTAAGGTAGTAGTCTGGTAACTTACACGTTTTTTGAGGCCATGTTTTGGACATTTTTTGGAAGGGAAAATAAAATTTAATCGGTTTGATTTTCTGATATGTTATTAAAGGTATCAGAAGGTGTACAAAAAAAAAATTTTTTTTTTTAATGTTTTGATACTACTTTTGTACACTGCAGCAAGCGGCAAAAAAGACGTACAGTGGCTGGCCGGCGTGATTTCGTCACTGTGTTTATCTGAAACAGAAAAAACAAATTGCTTATTAATCAGTGTGCTTGTCGTTCTGGCGGGTAGTAAGATCAAATGATTTTGACAAAAAATAACAAAATGGCGGACTTCGTAAGAAAATTGCCTTTTTTTAAAGTGGAAATCGGACTAAAAAATGGAAAGTTAGAAATAAATTAAATCTACTACCCGCCAGAGCTATTGATGTGTAGAAAAACATATCTAAATTTAATCAATCCGTTAGATAGAAAATTAGTTTTCACGACGGCCATCCGGAAAAAAGTTTTTTTAAGAAAAATGCGTTTAAACTTTTAGCAATTGAGCCGCCCAAGTTCGAGCCGCTCTCATGTATGTGCCATAATTTCGTCAATATTTCGAATTTCGGTCTAAAATTTGTACAGTATATTACCAATATATCGCACTTTCAAAATATGTAAAAAACCGAAATTCGAAATTTTCAAAATAAGTTACCAGACTACTACCTTAATTCGCTATAAACAAAGAGTGTAGCCCACGTCGGCCACCTCTCAATGAGTAACTATTTTTAGTGCAAAAACCCGGAAAGTTTTAAAACTTAAAAACTTGTTAAGAACCTTTAAAATCTTTAAAACTTTTTGGAATCTTTAAAAAATTTAAAAACCATTTCTAAACTTTTACATTTCTCCTTGAAAGTATTTTCCCTACATCGCTTTGCTAACTATACCAAAATTAAAGACAAAACTGTCGCCAATATGTTTAAACGCTTAATCCTTGTAAACACGAATCAACTAAACTTTTAAAGCACCACCATCCAGATAATTAGCACTCACACAAGCAGAAGTCAATAACCCTGGAAGTAGGTACGTAACTGTACATGCAACAAAGCAGCTCGTTGCGACAGATCACAGGCAAATATAAACAGATAAGTGACAGTAATAAAAAGTGCCCACAAATGCATTCCAACGGAGACTTGCAACAATTTTCCCAAATGTTTTCCCTCGAACCAACCAATTGCCATATTCTGGCAATTGGCTTAAGAACTACCCAAGAACATTGAACCAAAACAAGTAATAACAAGAAGCAACCAAAGCAAAAAACGGAATAGTAAAAAAACAAAACAAAAAAAAAAAACAAATACGGCAACAAAAACCAACTGCCTTGTCCATCGGAATCCTTGAGTGGATAAATTTGAATGCAGCAAAGTGACAATGAAACTGTTTTCATTTGCAACTATTTTGTGCTCAAAAACACTAAAGCATAGCATACTTGCTGGCGTTAATGCCTTGTTGACAGCGAACGTACGCTCGACGCAAAAAAACACTGCTTTAGTTTTGCTATTTCGCTTACTTTTCCCTTCTAGTAGGGGTTTGTGTGCGTGTGTGTGTATGTGCGCATATGTGTGGCAGTCACCAGTCTACTTGTGTGGGTAACCCGCACTCCCGCTGCTGCATTTTCGGTTTTTATCCTATTTGAAGAATATGTAAATTGTTTTGAGGATTTGCGTTAGATTCTCATTTTTATTGCCTCGGTAATGCGAGTACTACATTTCATTTGTTCTTGTTTTTTTATTTAGCTTTTAGCTTTTTTTTTGTGTGTTGTGTTTTACACGCCCTTTCCCACTTCTCACGCCTGCTTTTCATTTTCCCATCTGCATGCTTACTATTTTTTCCTTATCTCTCCTTCCATCTGTGTCTGCTGTGTGGTCTGACAATCAATTCTACTCTGGCATATCCTTGTCGTTTGCATTTTGGCGACTGTAAAACAAAGCTTTGGAAGAATTGGCGTAGTTGGGGTAACCCACAAAAATGCTTACGAAAATTGTGATTTCGAATTTGAATGTGGCAAACAGCGCATTAGCAAATGGCAATGGCAATGACAATACCAAATCGACGGTCCGTCCATTGGTCTGCTCTTTGGGAATCTGTTGGAAATCAAAGTGATATTCGATGCTTTGTTGTGCTCCCCTTGCGCGGCGGGTGGGCAAAACGCGCATTGCGAAGCTCAAGCAGATAAGTGTTACTGATTTGGTGACAACAACTACGAAAATCATTTAAGTGGTTTAAAAGTATTTTTGCTCAGTCGGAGTGCTGGTACGCTTTATAAAGGGTGGTTAAGTTTTAAGGGCCGGTGTTGATTTTGAATCAAATACAATTGTATTAGGAAATTATTGCCTTTTTTCTTTATTATGATAGCACTGGTGTAGCTTAATTACGTATAAAACAAAATATCGGCCAAATGGCCGCCACAGCCTCGGCGGCACACCTCTATCCGATGGTCCAAATTTTGACGCTAAGGCGTAATTGAGCTTCTATGACGTTAATGTGCCGAATTATCTCATCCCTTAGCTCTCGAATTGTTGCTGGCTTATCGTCGTATGCCTCAAATAACACCAAATAAAGAAGTCCAACGATGTCATTGGCGTTGAGGTGTGGTTCACATTCAACATCGGCCCTTGAACTTTAACCACCCTTAATATGTGAATTCCCTATGTATGTGAAAGTGTAGTTGTCAGCTCGAAGAGAAGTGTTTTTAAATTACTGGAAATGAGCACACAAAAAGTTTTTCATTTAAAAGTAGCCCTTAAAGTGGTTATTAGAAAAAGCATATGGCCGTTTAGTATTAAAAGTCATTACACAGGATGCGATCTTTGCTAATGGCTTGAAATGTTTAAAGGAAAAATGTGCATTAAAGCTCCCGCCGTAACTTCCAGTTGGCCTGAACTAGTGCCATTCCACTTAACACTTTGCCAGTGTAAAAAATAGAGGCAGAAAATTAGCCTGAAAATTTGTAAGGAATAGAATTGTTGAACCTCTCACTAAATATTCAATGATAATGAAATTCGTGCTTTAAGTACCACTGAAGGAATATCGGTAGTGAAAAGCCTTCTGCATTTATTTTGTAGTACATTATGCCTAACGCTGATATAAAGAACATGTTTCCTTTAAGGAGACCCGGTGGTCGAGAAATTTCAAAAAATCGATTTCTTGTTTTTACGATATTTCGAAAGTATAGTATCTTAAGAATATACTGCGAAATTTTCATGCGGAAATTCCTAATATTATAGCTTCTACAGCCCATTGACTATGTAGAGAGCAGTCCGCGCGCTCCTGTACCGCAAACTTTAAACTCATTTATCTCGAAACGACTTTTTTCGGCCTGGTGTTGTCAAAAAAAACTATTCAACCGAATCGTCTGAAATTTAAGTATTTTGTTCACAACACCAAGGGCATTTCGCATTTTTTTCATTCAAAAAATTAAATAAAACCGATTTTTAGGGGGTGAAATTTAAAACCGTACCATTTTGTCATTTTTTTTATTTTTATTCTAGTACGGGACATACAATAGTTACATTCATTTTGTTTACTTGTTCACTCCTCTCGGGAGCATAGGGCCTCGACAAGACTCAGTCTTGCATTTCGTTAATCTATTTTGATTTCTGATAGGTTAGGTGATTCGCCTGCCGCCGCCAGTCCTAAGTAGTGGGAATACTCACCTGTCGTTGCTTAGGAACAACGCCTTCTTACTGCTTTGGAGCGCCATCTGTGTTTCACATTTTTCTGGCAGAAGAATCGCACAGATGGTTGAGGACTTCGCTAAATTTTGTGTGTCTGCGCGTCGCCCGCTTCCTCTTGCTGGCGCCACTAACGCAATGTGTAACTGTACGTGGTTTTTTTATTTTTAGCAGCCACAATGCAAATAATGCGCAGACTATTGTGCTGTAGTAAGGATGGAAATGATAAGTTTTTGGGGTTGGAATTGGAGGATTTTTTTTTTGGTATTAGAAACAGGGAAAGTAGGTAAATTTGGAAAGGTGCGAGGACCGTGATTTACGTGGGATTCGAACCAACAACCTCTGGGATGGCAGGCTAGTGCGCTTACGCTAGACTACCGAGGCCATGAGCTACAACCATACTGATTAATAATTTTTTTGGTTTTTGTGTTTCAGATAAATAGAAGAGCCAAAATGGACAACACCCTCCAGATCCAATTTTTCGGGAGGGTCAACTTCAGCGCCATTTTTAAAATTATTAATTTAAAAAAATTATTAGTTTTTCATTTTGGTATGCAAAAGAAGTTATACCAAAAGCCTAAACAATTTAAATATCGTTTTTTACTTTTTATTGTAAAAAAATATTGCTGAAAACATCCTAAATTTTCGATTTCTAGAACACCGGGACCCCTTAACTCCTATTCTAGCGCAGGGTGTCTCTCCGATAGCAAAAGGTTATTTTCGATTAATTTGATTTATTTAACCGCGGCAGTAAGTTGGACGATGCGTTAGCAAAAGGAGTTTCGATCGGCACATTACTAGCCCGCCTGCCCTAGCTTAATGCTAGTATGTCTGTCTGCACCGCCAAGGAGGTGTGTACTTGTTTTGGTCCGCGGATGGTATTTTATTTCCCACCTACTTCGCATATCTACAGGGCATTCCCCGATCAGTCATCGGCAGACGCATCCGCTGGGAGGCGAACAACTCAACGGAGTCTAATGGGCTTGAAATTTTGCGTGTGCCACTTAGTTCATATACCTTTTTTCCTACAACTTAAATGTATGGTCGGAAAAGCCACAAAAAATTAACAATGAAAAAATGAGCAAATGAATGAAAACAAAATGTTTACTCTGTGTCGCAAAAACTACAGTCCTCGCGAAATTGGTGTTAAAGTAAAATTAGGCAAGTTCCAGAAAAGTCAAATCTCTTCGGAAGAATTGCTGTACCTCGTTCAAATTTGCTCTGATTGGCTTGAAATTTGTACTCATGGTCGCAGAAGCTTCAGTTCAATTATTTCTAATTTTTCAATTTATTTTATTTTTAATTTTTTTTTTTGTTTTTGTTAATTTGGTTGTATCCATAAGACTCAGTCTTTCATGGCACCATAAGGCGCATTAAATTGCAAAAGTAAAAATCAAGTTCTTACATCTAACGTAATTTTCTTATTTTCTTATTATGTGTGTCTTGAATCATTTGTTATTTTGGCGCTTGACTTCGCCTGGCGTCATTTTTCTTAGTAAGTATTTTCTCGAACGACATAAAGCTTTAAATACCTCTCGTCCAACTGAGCATAGGCGCTCCATGCATTTTGAGATCAACTCTTAATCAAATCGTTTTGTGCTCAGTCCCAACATTCGCTTGAGGTCACTTAGGCAGCCTCCCTGGCTAATTCGAATAGCAACTTCGTTTGCGGGGATTTTTCTACGACAAGTAGATTGAATTTTGAGGATCTGCAGTGGTTTGCTTCTTCTGAACGTAGCGGGTATTTATTGGAAGTACACGCCATGGAAAGAAGAGTGACGGCCATCCGTTAAAGCTGTGAACAATGATTCAGCTTGAGTGTAAGAATTAACGTGAAGGCTTTCTGATTGCTAGTCGATATGCCTCGCCATAGGAAACTGAGCTGTAGTGACCGGAAAATCTACTCTACTCGATTTTTACATCCGCTCTCTCTACATGGCAGCCGCCGTAACCGAATGGATTGGTGCGTGACTACCCTTTTCTGGTTCGAAACCTGAGCGGTCGCCTATTGGGAGGCAACGGGAAACTTCCGAGTGTATTTCTGTCATGGCAAAAAGCTAATCATAAAAAACCATCTGCCCTTCGAAGGTGGCATAAAACTGTCATATGATGTTTCATACACGAAGATTCGAGCCTTCGGACTTTCAAATGGTACCAAATGGCACTAACGCTTTTGGCTGCAGCGGCTGCCACTTATTAAAATAAATCTCTAATATATCTGTGAATGACTTCAGGAGCATCTGGAAGGCTCGACAGGTCTCTCAGACAACCAATTCGGCATCCAGAAAGCTAGATCTACGGTGGATGCAATAAGAACGGTGGTGGAAATAGCGAACAGAGCTATAAGTGGGGGAAGATCGGCAAGGAAGTTCTGCGCTGTGATCACCCTAGATGTTAGAAATGCTTTTAACCCGGCAAACTGCCCTAGCATCATCACGGCCCTCAAAGGGATCAATGTACCAGCCTACCTAATTTGCATTATCAGCAGTTATCTAAGTGAAGCTCCCGCCAAACGCCGAAATTGTGGGATACGCCGATGATATTGCCCTGGTGGTAGTTGATAGAAAACTTGACCACTTAAATGAAAACTGCAACGATGCTGCAGCGAGAGTGCAACGATGGCTTAACGAGGCTAAGTTAGATTTAGCCGGTCACAAAACCGAGGCAGTTCTAATAAGTGCTGGAGGGCGAAAGTCCTTTGAGCTGAACATAGGTACACACCGTATAGTCTCGAAAAGGGCGATCAAATATCTTGGGGTCTGGATCGACACAAGACTTTGTTTCAGGCAGCATTTAATAAATGTAAATTCCAGGGCGCCTTCTATCAATGGTGCCCTAACGCGACTTCTCCCTAATATAGGGGGGCCGCAGGGAAATCGCAGACGACTACTGTCATTGGTTGCTGACTCTATAATTCTGTATGCAGCACCTATCTGGGCGGGGACCAAAAAGTCTAATCTACGGAAAGTCACTCAGACCTACAGGCAAGGCGCGCTGCATGTAGCTTGCGCGTATAGAACGGTGTCTGATGATGCAATCTGCGTAATAGCGAGAAAGATACCCCTAAACCTCTTAGCAGATGAAATGTTGCGGCTCTATAACAGACAAGGAGCGCGGCCCACACCAGGAGAAAAAGCAGCGGGGCAACGGTTGACAATAGTCCGGTGACAGCAGAGGTGGGATGAGTCACAAAGCGGACGTTGGACCTACAAACTCATACCACGTGTTGCTGAGTGGTTAATGAGAAAACATGGAAACACCGACTATCACCTTTCGCAGTTGCTCAGCGGAGATGGCTGTTTTCAAGAATATCTGCACCGTTTTAAGCTGGCAGATAGCCCTTTCCGTCCAAACTGCCCGAATACAGACGAAAACGCAGAGCACGTCATGTTTTATTGCGACCGCTGTTGAGAGGAACGTGCTATACTGAAGCAAGCCCTGGGTCATCAACCGTCCCCCAGCACCCTCATACGAGATATGTGCGCAACCAGCGGTAAGTAGGAGGTAGCGCAAACGTTCAGACGACAACAAGCACAGGCGTTTGAGTGAAACACTCAATACAGTATTATACAGAAAACAAGACGGTAGAGAGTTAAGATAACACTACTGCAAATTTTCCGATGTCTCCTTTACTTTGGAACCACCTAAAAACATAATGGGAGTAATTGGGACTATCGACGGTGTATAGCCTTCATACGCCTACAGGAAGGAATCTGGACGCAGGTACCTGTTGTGTCTTCGCACATAAACGCGGCTCTACCCAGAAGTTATACTTTTGTGGTCCCAGGGTAGAATTAGCCAAGGCGGAGGATTGTTATAGTATTAGTGGGAGCGTGCCCCACACACCATTGGTGTGACGACACCTTTGAGATGTTTCTGACATTTTGATTTCAACCTCCTTAAAAAAAAATCTCTAATATACATATGTTTGTATTCTAATATATATCTACACAAAGAATGTCCCGATTTGCACACGGTTTTCTATATATTGAAGATAATTTCTTCTGTATGGACAAAAATTGAATAAACTTCCAAAGCGGCATGCCAAGAAGCCAAAATATATCAAGAAAGCGAAAAAAAAAATTTCAAACTACAACAAATCCAAAATTAGCCAACCAATTGAAACGCTTTTTTTTTGCTATGAAACCTTAAAATGTTTGCTATTTGTCTGCAAGAACCAAATTGTTCAATTATTTCCTTTTACTGGTAAAATTTTGAAAAAAAGAACATTTTTTTCAAAAAAATATTTTTGTGTATATATTCGTTATGGGTCAAAACCCACTAAGCGGGTTAAGCGGATATTGGCAGGTAAAGCAAAGTTGCAATTGTATTGATTTGCTATAGATTTTAATTTATTTATTATCATTTTTTTTGCCAAGCACTCTTTCGTTTATACTTTGCCTGAACAACGAACCAGCGCTTGCCGGGTATTTGTTAGTCAGTTTATACAGTAAATGAGACCTTTACAATCTGCAGTCTTTCAATTCAAGTTTTAAAGTGTAACTATTTGATTAATTCACTGCTCAATTTAATTTCAATTCACCTGCCACCAGATTCTTCCATCCAAAGGCCAATCCTTCGAAGAGTTCCTTTTTCACTTTTCACCTATTTACAAAGTTCAAATAAACTTTTTGAGATATGCGTGAAATTTTCAGTTTTTAATCAAAACTTAACAACAAAAGATTGTTTTCTGCCATACGACACAAAACACCAACAACAACAACAAATCAATGCTGCACATTTTCAGGACTATGACATAAAAAGCAAAACCGAGGCAAAGGTTCAAAGGCGCACCATTTTCAAAAACGCTGTGAAATGAACAAACTACCAACAAATATATGTTGCAAACAAAAAAAATAAGTATAAACTACAACAACACAGATGAAAGCAAAACAATGCAATGAACAAGTGAAAACTTAAATATTTTGCTTTGGGTGCAGAGAAAGCAGTCGGCCTCCAACCGTACGAGCACTTGTCGATTTAATGCCGAGTGCTGAGGCTGAGTGCAGTGTCTGTAGTCTGCAGTTTTGTGCCGCCATTGAAAAGAGGACACTTGAACATGTTTCTTGCATTCTCAAACTAACTAAGCGAATAATTACACTACAATGCAGCAAATTCGTGAAATGGTGAAGCGGTGGCGAGGCAGAGCGTCAAGCCAGCAGACAATTTAGAGCGAAGAAGGCGGAAGTTAGACTAGTAACCGGTAGACAGACAAATTTGCAAGGAGACAAATAGACGAATAGACAGGCATACATACAGACAATGAAGGAAGCAGCTGGGTAGAAGCGCAATACACAGTTGGATTTACAAAATGAGAAGCTACGAGGATCGTTCGAAAAGTTCGTGCAAAGTCAGAGGGATGGCACTACTGGCGCGTATTGCGGTTACGTTTAGTTAGTGGCATCTCCTTCAAGAACACACACCAAACTTCAGGTTAAGTTCAGTTAGTAACATCTCTTGGAAGAACACACACCCATTTTCAGCCAGATCGGTCTATCTTTTTGTATTTAGCAAACCTGTGAATCGAGGAAGTCGAGGGATTTTCCCTTTTCATCACGACAACGCACCAGCTAACGCCTCAGCAGTTGTGGACGCAAAATTAATTGACATAGAGTTCCAACTCGTTTCACATCCACCCTGAGACTTGCAATGTTCTCTCTCGGATCCCTCCGGCTACTATTCGTTTCCCAATTTGAAGAAATGCCTGGCAGGGAAAAAGATTTCTTTCAAACGAGTAGGTGATTGCAGAAACAAATTGCTATTTTTAAGGCTTGCGCAAATCCCATTATTTGGAAGAGATCAACAAACTAGAACAGCTGTGGACGAAGGGTATAAGTCTAAAAGTAGACTAAGTCGAAAAATAAAAAAGGTTTACCCCAAACAAGGAAGTAGTTTTTATTTTTGCACAGACTTTTCAAACTACCCTCTTAAAGCGACAGTCGAGTAAGAAGATAATCAGGCGGTTGGTATTACGCGTAGAGTTACATACTTCCTTGGAATGAATCATAGAATCAGACGAGTTGTGTTGAGAAGCTGTGCGGCTACCACATAATTGCACAACCTTTCAAAAAGGTGGTTCCAAGTCAGCCAGCGGAGAGAATAAGAAATGTAAAATACTTGCAAGCCCAGCTGTTGTTGAAAGCGCAGCAAAGGGACGTGGCGTTCATAACAATGAAAGAGCACAAGAGGCATTTTAAAATCTTACGAGGGTTCGCTGTTGCTGTAAATGACCAAGTTTGGCAGCTAGACGATTAAGGTCAGTCGGTGCGCCTTTTTTCGGCAGTCTGGGGCAGTGCCCCAAGCCAAATCTCATCCATCTTCTCCCTTCCATCAACAGCTCTGACTGGTTGTAGATATCTGCCTGTTGGAGGTCTCATAATGATATCAAAACGGCGCTTTAGTGCTACTTGGGGAGTGCCAGAGTGGTACTTCAACTATTTCACCTACCTTCCTACCTCGCTGTTGCATGCTGAAAGTTTACTAGATTTTCGATTATAATTAGGTTGAGGTGCCTATCAAAAATAAACTCAACTTGTTCTTCTTCTTCCGGTTCTCAATCCTTCGTGGGGCATAGGGCATCAACCATGGCTGCGCGCCATCTTGTGCGATTCTTGGCAATGTACTTTAATTCGCTCCAGCTCTTCCCGATACTTCTAGCTTCCCTTTCCACTATTCGTCACCAGGTTTCCCTTGGCCTATCCAGCTTGCGAGCAGCATTCGCAAGCGGATTCCACTATAGAGCCTTTCGGGAAATGCATTTTTTAGAATTGGATAGAGTATGACCAATTCAACTCCAGTTTGGCGACTGATTCCATTGAGTAAATCAGAATTTACCATCGTGATAGGCTCAAAAATACGAAAAATATTAATAAGGCAGCGATTTAAGAAAGCCTGGAGCCTCGAAGTGATGAATTTGGTCAGCAATAGTAAATCGAAATCGATACCGCATTGAATTTGGAAAACCTGAATTCTGTTGAAGCGATAATCGGTATCAATAAAACGGTCCGCGGATGACATATGGCAAAAATAATTTTTTTGTTTTTTGGTAGGACTGTTATAAGCTTACATGGCAAATTTCAGCGTGATATGTCACATAGTTTGTTTTCTGTGCTACTGTAAACAAGTCAAGCTCGAGTGTGTTCTTCGAATTCTCTTTTATGACTTCAATTGTCTCAAAATGTTTTCCACGGAGCGGTAACTTGAGCTTGGGAAACAGGAAAAAGTCACATGGAGCCATATCATCCGCGGACCGTTTTATTGATACCGTCTCGTTCATATTTGAGCAGAAGTATATTGTACACAGCCTGCTGAGGTACCTCATATTTTAATACTTTTTAAAATTTTTACTACATTCTGGGGTTTATTGTTCCATAATTTATATGAGTGCAGGACAATTTTTCTGCCTAGTGCAGGACATTCATAAAGAATGTGTTCGGAATTTTCTGTCTCCATTTCCCAGAATCGGCAGATGATAGTTTCATAGATACCAATTTTGTTTAAGTAGTATCGCAGGCTACAGTGCCCTGTAAAGTAACCAATTAAAAGTTTTAAGTTTGCTCTGCTGAAAGAAAATAGCTTTTAAGAAATCCCTCTGTCCAGCGTTACGAATTGTTTCGCCTGCCGCTGGCTGATAGAGTTTCATGGAATTTTTTCTCCTCCCACTCTCTGAAAAATTCAGTAATGTGGCCATTTGTTAGTCCACAGAAGGGATCAGTACCAATTAGCGGCATGTTGGGCCCTTTTGTAGCTATATGATCAGGTATTTCATTTTCCTCATATCCCGTATGTCAACCCAACATAATAATATTGCGTTGAAGTTCCCTAACGGCCTTAGAAGGTTTAGGCAATCGTTTACCATTTTCGAGATAATTACAGTTCATAGAAGGGCTTTGGCTGCCGCCGTAGCCGAATGGGTGGGTTCGTGATTACCATTCGGAATTCACAGAAAGAACGTAGGTTCGAATCTCGGTGAAACACCAAAATTAAGAAAAACATCTTTCTAACAGCGGTCGCCTCTCGACAGGCAATGGCAAACCTCCGAGTGTATTTCTGCCATGAAAAAGCTCCTCATAAAAATATCTGCCCTTCGGAGTCGGCTTGAAACTGTAGGTCCCTCCATTTGTGGAACAACATCAAGACGCACACCAGGAGGAGGGGCTCGGCCAAACACCCAAAAAGGGTGTACGCGCCAATTATATATATAGATATATATATAGAAGGGCTTTCAAAGCCTCTTGACTATCTGAAAGTATGTAGGATCCTCTCATTTTCTTACGAAGACATTCCCTCTTCCAGTTCTGGATAACATCTATTGCTGCCTGGAAGATTATTTGTATCCTCCATTGGAATAGATTTTTTGAATTTATGCCCTTTGATTCCTGGCCTGTTCTACTACCTTCTAATTTCGACTCATCAGTAAACCATATCTGGAAGCCAGGTTTGAAAGTGAATTATTTCTCCACGCCGTACGCTCATTAATAAAAACTCGAAAGTTTTTCGAAGAGAATGGGCTGGGTTGATAGGCACATATTTACTTCAATGCTTTCATCATTTTTGTATAAATCTGCAAAACTAATTTTCTATTTAATTCTATCTATGCTAAACTTTTGTGGGAGGACAAGAAGTCTACTAAAAAATGTCCACTTGACTGTCAGAGAGATATACTTGGTGTCCAGCACAGATTTTTCCATTCCTAACTCAACTTCTTCTTAAGTTATCCCACTGTTCTGTCCAATACAATCAGGCTCTTTAGTGAGACTGTTGCAGAGCTATCCAGATCCTCCAAGAGGAACCGGCATCCCGCTTCCTTTCCCAAATCGATTATGTTTTGTAGAAGATGAAAAGTTATCTTGACTGCAAAACTGCAAATTAGGGCTTAAACTCATCAACCGTTTTAGAGAAATTTATGGAGAAATATCTACTTTCGATTTCGGCCGCTTGTCTAACAATTTATTGTACCATAGTGAGAGTACCAAGGTATCAGAGCATAGCTTTATTCCGGAAAATTGAAGTGCATTGTCCGAAGTTCTATGTAGATACAAGTATACCTTGATCAAAATAAATTGATTCAAAATACGCCTTTATTCCTCAAAAGTGATATTATCGCCTTCAAAGCACTCCTCCTTAAATGCAACGCAGTTATGCCAGTGTTTGATCCAACTCTTGAAACATTTCTGAAAATGTATTTTCGGTATAGCCGTCAGAACCGTTTTCAACCTTTCTATTACTTCTTTTCGGCTGCTCAAACGCATTCCCCGTGGTAGTTTTTTGATTTCATCAAAGAGAAAGCACTTGCAGAGAGCCCACGAAAGGTAAAACGATGACTGTTGGATGGTATTTGTTTCGCTCCTGGTCAAAAATTCACGGATAATGATGGCACTGTGCGACGGTGTGTTGGCATAGTGCAAAATCCACGAGTTGTTTTCATACAAATCACTTCTTTTTTGGCCAATTGTTTCATGTAAGCGTTTCATAACGCCCAAATTATTATTATTATCTCCTTATTAACTGGCTGACCTTTTGGCAAAAATGCGTGGTGTACAATACCCTCGTGATCCACAAAAAACATGAGCATTACTTTCTGTTTTGACTAAAAACTACGTGGGTTTTTTTGGTCTTGGTTCATTCATTCGGAGCTCTCCACTCAATCACCTGATGTCTGGATTGCGAGACGTAGTCATAAATCCACGTCTCGTCTCCAGTAATGATGCGTTTGATGGACGTTGGGTCGAGTTCAACCGTCGAAATCATGTCTTTGGCGATATCAACGCGGTCCCTTTATCATAAAATAAAAAATTCAGGTCCTTTGGGAACACTAATCAACTTTGCAGTAACAAACATAAATCATTTTCTAAAATGTCCTTAACGGATCGATAAGCAATGCTCAAGTGCTCTGTCAGCTTTCTGATGCTTAATTTGCGTTTATTGTTCACCTTTTCTTTCACTTTATTTGACGCTTTCATCAGTTTTCGATGTCGATGGCCGACGACCTGCCACTATGTTCGTCAGCCTAGTTCAATGGTCTACTCTGAAGCGCTACGAAAACAGTTCCCTACATTTCAAAGGTTTTCGCATCATTGCATCCATTTTTAATGCAAAATTTAATACAAACTCTTTGCTGTTAGTTCAATTTAAATTCAGATTTAAAACTGTTAAAAAATCGAAAACACACGCAGAGGTAGATTTACTCAAGACGGCGTAACTTTTACAGATGTCAAGCAATGGCGCTAAAATTCTGGTATAAGTGTTAATCACAGATGTGGCAACTCAGCAAAAAGAACATAACTCAAATCAGTTGACTTGGCGCTTCACCTGGCAGTTGTTCCGCGATCAAGTAGGTATTTATAATATTTTTAGTTTACAATAGTGATCCCACTTTACAACTCCAATTTCGTGTACATAAATAGCAACCCTCGTAGAGTACTACAGTTATTAACTAAGAGCCGGAAAGTAATCGAAAATGATGTGGAGTAAACTTCTAGGCTGAGCGCAGTGCTGCCCTTTGAATTGCAGCTGTGCTTAGAGTTGAAAATATTATAACAGCGCTGACTTTTCACTTTTTGCGCACGGCACTGCGTTCAACATATTTTCTTTTTTTTTTTTTGTTTTTTGAATACTTAGATTTCTTTCTTTATTTGTTTATTTTTTTTTTTTGTTTTTTGTTTTACGTTAGTTTTTAATTCTTATTTTTATTAAAATAAATGAAAGTCTATTTGAATGAAAGTCAGCCTGTAGACGGCAGCTCATCGCATTCAAAGCTACTTGAGTTGGGCGCGAAGGCGTTAGGCAGCAGACAGCGGCAGGGGTCACAATACAACGCCAAACACCAGTTGCTTCTGATTTCGATGACGCGACCGGTAGCACGAAGGCGGCAGCACATAACTTCTGCTTAACATGTACGAGTGTATATGTGTATGTAATTACATACACTTAAGCTCGGTCTCTCAATCTGACTGTCATTTCCTGTTTGTGTAAATTTGTAAATGTGTGAGTGTGTACCGCAACTTGTTTGCATTTCAATGCGGTAGACTAAATATACACAGCCCTTCTGACTCCCTGTGCTTTGAAACACACACACGTGGTAGGTGTAGGTGTGCATGTGTGCTCGCAGAAGTCTGTATTCATAGCATACTTACGAACGGTTATATATTTCTTTAGGTGTCATAGCAATGACGGCAGTTCTATAGGGACGTGTTGTTGCAGCAAAACTAATTTATAACTCCTCGAATATCTACTTTCATATTTATCTAAGCCACCAGCACTCCTTGCTTACGTATCTCTGCATACGAGTATTAGCCACACCAAAGCCAGCGGAGTGGAGCCACAGCATGGAACGAGTGAAGCTTTTCATACATTTCATAAACAATTTGCTGCTTAAATTAGAAAGAAACAAGTGTGATAGAGCACTGAAAAGTGGATAGGCAAAGAAAGGATAATGTGGTTAGAAGGTTGGAGGTGTATGCATGTGTGTGTGTGTGGGTGTGTATGTGTGCGGTAGAGAAGAGCGCTACAGTGCCAAGCAGCAGCAGCATAGAAGTCTTAGTATCCATTCACTATGCGGCTTACAAATATTTCTGTATTATTTCAGTACATTTGTAAAAGGTTTATCAAATTTGTGGTACTTTTTCCAATAGGACTTTTGATAGATCACAGTCAGTAAAGTCAGTAGTCATACTGTCAAACTAGATATATAATTTTTTCCAGTATTCATTGACATTTCATCATGGAAAAACTTACGCCTCAGCGTCGTTTACACATCGTTGAATAGTACAGCGTTTTTCAATTGGTGCGCTTCAACTTTTTTTCGATAGGGAGGGCGAACGACGCAATATTTTTTATTTTTCGCTTGTCATTTGTAAACTTCATTAGTATACATTTCATCATGGAACGCTACACACTTGAGCAACGATTGCAAATCGTGCAAATTTTTTATGAAAATAATCGTTCTGTTGCTGCTACTTTAAGAGCATTACGGCCAAAAAATCATCTTCAGTGATGAAGCTCACTTTTGGCTCAATGGCTTTGTCAACAAGCAAAATATGCATTACTGGGCAGAAAGCAATCCACACGTGATTCATGAGGCACCGTTGCATCCCGAAAAAATCACTGTTTGGTGCGGTTTACATGCTGGCGGCGTAATTGGCCCATATTTTTTCGTTGACGAGAACGATCGCCACGTTACTGTGAATGGAAATCGATACCGCGACATGATAAACGATTATTTTTGGCCGCAATTGAATGGTATGGACTTAGACGACATGTGGTTTCAACAGGACGGGGCCACAAGCCATACAGCACACGCTACAATTGATTTGTTGAAGAGTAAGTTCGATGAGCGCATTATTTCCAGAAATGGACCGGTCGAATGGCCGCCGCGCTCGTGTGATTTGACGCCTCTAGACTATTTTCTTTGGGGTTATGTGAAGTCATTGGTCTACAGTAACAAGCCGGCGACGATTTGTGAGCTCAGAGCCAATATTGAACGCGAAATTGCTGGAATTTCGGCCGATTTATGCAAAAGAGTGGTCGCAAATTGGGTTCAACGATTGGAGTTCGTAAAACGTGCACGCGGTGGTCATGCAAAAGAAATCGAATTTCATACTTAAATGTATATGTTCAAACTCGATAATAAAAAAAAAAATTAGTTAAAAAAGTCAAACCGTTTGCGTTTTATTCAAAAAAAAGTTGAAGCGCTCTTACTGAAAAACGCTTTATTACGAAAATCGACGCCCTGTGAAAAGTGTTTGTTGCGCGCTTAGGCCAACTTATGGTGTATGGCAATGAGACCAATTTTTTTCTGTTCTGTAAGGTTTGTGGCAAGTCGTCATGAATCGTTTAGCGCCAAAACAAAGCTTCCAAATTGTGGAAATTTACTTTGAAAAAATACATCTATTCACGAAGTTCATACAGCGGAGCTGTCATACAGGAAGGAGCTGTCATTATGGTGAATGGCGAGCGCCATCGAGCCATGCTGGTTAAATTCTTGTTTCCCACTAATTAATCAGCTAAACATCGACGACATTTGGTTCCAACAAGACGGTTCAAGTTGCTTTTCAACGCGCTTAACAATCAATGCATTGCAATATTCCATTGACGCTGTACGGCCAGAAAGAGTACTCAAAAATTGGGCTGATCCTCCAAATTGGGCCGTCCAAAAACGATTGATTTGCCAATCGATAACGCAAGATCGGAATATGACATATATATATATATATTAGCGCCACCAGAACACATTAAATATTGCATGAAAATTTGGTCGCTAAGAAGATTTGTTCTCATTGGGGTCCTTATAATTTGGCAATTGAGCAAAAACGGACACGTGCCGATTGGTGTGAAGAAATGTTGCAGAAATTCAGCGGCAATAGTTCAAAGTCGTCCATGGCAGGATGAGTGTTCCAAGACGATCTTCTTCTTCTTGTTCTTCTTAAACCTAGCCTTATCCTACATCAGGTCGGCTCTGCTTGTGCGAAATCTCAAGGTTACGCGGCCCTGTGTTGTCTCTTCGCAGACGTTTTTGCATCGCATGTCGTTTTCAATGGTGTTTTTTTAGGCTTTTGGTTTTCGTCTACCTGGCTCTCTTTTCGCTACCTCCGTCTGCAACACTTGCCTCACTGCGTGATCCTCCTGTCTTCTCATTACACGACCGTACCAGCGTAGGCGTTTTCCTGGCGCTTGGTGCTTCCTGGAGCAACTTTATTGCTACCAAGAATAAAAGTGGTTTGAATCTTGTCCAGCAGCGTAACGTTGCTGGCCCACCTCAGTGTCCGCATTTCTGCCGCGTCCAATTTCAGCCCTAGTTTACGTTGTACAGCCCAGCACTCTTGATGCATATGCCATAGCCGGCCTGATCATGTATATATTTGTAGATTTTTCCTTGTAATTTTTGTGCAATTTTCTTGACGCACGGGACGCCGAAGGCTACACTCCAGTTTTCTCATCCACATTTAATTCGATGCGAAATCTCTCGTTCGAAGGTGCCATTTTCGCTGATATGCAAGCCCAGGTATTTAAAGCTATCAACTCTTTTTAGGGAGCCATTATTTATTGTAAGAGCAGGACTCTCACAACTCGCACCTCAACTCGCGTTAGAAGCACCTTAAAGCATATAACCGCCTGTTTTTTCGGAATATCTGGACAGGTCGCAACTGCACCACAAGAGAAACTTCAAACAGTCAATTCTGAGTGGAAACCCAAACGCCGAAGACCAAGCCAATGCGAGCTCTTAGGAGTATCGGCTCACTTAAAAGAGATTTTGAGCACTCAAAAGATCAAATTAATGGGTCGTCCGTGTTACAGTTCTGATTTGGCCTCTGGGGATTTCTTTTTGTTTTCGAGCATCATAAATAAAAAGCGAGGCCAACGTTTTTCAACACCCGAAGAAGCTCGTTTTGGAGGAATTCACTTCTCAGTGGAAAAAAGTGCACTGTGCACAGATTTCCAAGAAGAACATTTTGAAAAAGAATAAAGCCATTTTCACTATTATTTTACTCTGTTTGCTGTGTGCCGCTTACGCGATTTTGCCCGAGTTTAACAAAGCGCACCAGTCGTTTCTTTTTCGTGCTAACCGACGCCAATTGGGAACACCAAGCGAAGTCAAGTCCTTCTCCACCTGATCTTTCCAAGGCAGAGGAGGCCCATCTCTCTTTCTCTGCTACCACCAGCTGGTACCGCATGAAATCAGAGTCGGAGCGTTTGTATCTCTTTGGACGACATGACCCAGCCAACGCAGCTGCTTGATCTTTATTCGCTGCGCTATGCCTATGTCGTCGTATAGCTCATACAGCTCATCGTTCCATCGCCTGCGATATTCGCCGTGACAACGTGCAAAGGTCCAAAAATCTTGCACAGAATCTTTCTCTCAAACACTCCAAGCGTCGCTTCATCGGATGTTGTCATCGTCCACGCTTCTGCGCCATACGTTAGGACGGGTATGATGCGAGCCTTGTAGAGTGCCAGTTTTGTTCGGCGAGAGAGGACTTTACTGCTCAATTGCCTTCTTAGTCCAAAGTAGCACTTGTTGGCAAGAGAGATTCTACGTTGTGTAATTATTGTACGCAAATTTTTAAAGGCAACCCACGTACTTACTAAATTCTCTGCCAAAATTTGAATTCAGAAGTCAGCGAAAAAGTCATGGAGATAATTTGCTTTAACCGAAGTAGTCTAGTACGAAAACTTTAAGCAAAGAAAAGTTTAAACGCCTTTTAAGAATCTACTTTCAAAAAATTTAATTATAGTTCTTTTGCATTTTTCTAGAGTATAATAATTCCTATATTTTGTGTAAAAATTTCAAGGAAATTGGAGAAAACTGAAGTGTGAAAACTTTAGTTGTCAGTTTTATATTCTTCCGATCCTCAATACGTCGTGGGGTATAAAGCATAGCCCCTTGCGGGTGAACGGTAACACTCCAAGCCCCAGAAAAGGGTTACTGATAAATTAAGACTATCTGGAGTCTATAAGGGGGACAAGTTCTGCCACCAAAATAGAGGTAAAGGGGCTAGCGTTCTATTTTCCTGCAAATGTTTGCGCCACCGAAACATCAAACGTCATTGATATTATTCTGCAGGATATTCTGGTATCTGGAAAAAGTTCCCTCCAATCTAAGTAATTTTATTTAAAATCTCTACAGCTTTTAGTGCGAGCATAAGGTAATGCAAAGCATCAATTTCCGAAACAAACACACACATACATCTTTCAATTTTCTTCCATTGGCACTCCAACCTCGTCTGAAAAAAAATCCATCTTAATTTCAAAATCCAGTTTTCCTTTGTTGTGCGGCTGCCTGAAGCAGTCACCAAACACAGTCGCCACATTCACGCGGCGATCCACATGCGAACCCAGTCACTTGTGCGTTTGTGGCAGTTCCGCGCAAAACTTTCTACACGCAACGCGTGAGTTTTGTTTCTAATTTTTCTTATACGTACGAGTATTTGTTTGTATTATTCACAGCAACAGTAACTTTATTACGAAGTGCATTTTACTCATTGGAAAGTTTTTAAGTAACTTAAATGTGTGCGCGGGTCAAGGCGACACAGCGTGGTTGAGCAGCTCCGATGAGGAAAAGTTAAATACTATAGTACATATGCGTGTATGTGTGTGTGTGCCTGCGACACCCAGGATCCTAAGTAACGCAGCTGTGGCCATAGACATGTGGCAGATTCGTACGAATGTGGTGAAAGTACTAGGCGGAAGAGTTGTAACGACGATAGCGAAGATTGTTATTTAGCCACGTCTCGAAGTTCTTACGGCGCAATGAAATAAATACTAATCGTAGTTGCAGGAAAATTTAGTAGTTTGTAACTTTCTTGCAATTGACTGGTAATAGTGGCAACTAACAGCCAGTTACCATGATTACTTTTCACTCCGCAGTTACACCGACGACTACTTACTGGAGTTTAAAAACTTACTCAAATGCTTAAAATAATACCTGGAAATAAAAAAAGGAAGTTGGTTAATTGTTAGTTGCACCATAAGTTGAAGAGACTCACGCATAGACGCATACGCTCTGATATTCAATACACTCACACATGTGTACATACTCGTCCATGAATAATGAAGGCGTATAAGTCTGCAGACATAGAAATCGGGTAGATAGCATAATTAAACAGTACATCATTTACTAAGTAGCAGTACACATTGGGGAATCCAATGGAGTGATTTTTTAAGAGCTATAGGAAAGTCTTTCAAAAAAACACACGTAAAATTCAGAAAAATGCATGAAATTGTTATTTAAATCGATGGTGCAGTCCATATAATTTAATGTTTGAAGATTATTTCATGCAAATTGCAAATGTTGACCACGACTGCGCTTCAAATGGTCTACCCGCTTAGTCCAATTTCGGAACACTCTTTCCAATGTTTCGGCCGGTATCTCACATATAAATGCTTTAATGTTGTTTTCCAATCATCACGGGGCACTGTCCGTGAGGTACACATGCCGTGAGACTCGGAATTACTTCGAGTCCTTTTTGCGTCAGCTGTATGGAGGATGAGGTGGAATCATCTCAGCACCTGCTCCTTAGCTGCCCAGCCTTCGCGGGACTAAGATTCAAGCATCTTGGTTCTCACTTCTTTTCTGCGCCTGCTGATATAGCAGGTGTTGATAACAAAAATCTGATGAACTTCATCAGCAGCATAATGAGGTTAACACAACCGCAGACAACTAGTCACCGTTCGTAGTCCACAAACACTCACCACTCCCCATCCCTTCCCTTTCTCCCCTTTTTTCCTTCAATGGTATCACAAAGGATGAACCAAACTATTTCGTCCAAGTGGGCCCTACTCTCTGGGCAACCATCACTACCTAACCTAACCTAACCTGTCTTCCAATGCGTTAATTGAAGCAGGCTTGTCTGAATAGACATGAGCTTTAACATAGCCCCACAAAAAATAATCTAAAGGCGTTATATCGCACGATCTGGGTGGCCAATTGACAGGTCCCGAACGTGAAATAAAATGTTCACCGACGTTGCCTCTCAATAAGTCCATTGTTACGCGTGCTGTGTGGCTTGTGGCACCGTCTTGCTGAAACCACTTGACATGCAAATCAAGCTCTTGCATTTTGGGCAAAAAAAAGTTGGATATCAGTTCACGGTAGCGCTCACCATTCACAGTTACATTACGACTCGCAGCATCTTTGAAGAAGTACGGCCCAATGGACTGGATACATTGGTAGCTCTTGCAATTCTTCTGGCTAATCTTCACTCCAAAATCGACAATTTTGCTTATTTACGTACCCATTGATCCAAAACTGAGCTTCGCCACTGAACACAAATTTTCGATAAAAAAGTGGATCTTAAACTTTCTTAACAGAACACACATTTTTATAACAAAATTCAATGATTTGCAAGCGTTGCTGGTTTGTAAGACGATTCTTAGTTAAATTATGGACCAAACTGAAGATGTTTGACAGTGAAACAAAACACGAAACGTGCATCAGCTGTTTAAACCAACTGTTTGAAACGATAATAGCTAAAAAAATAGGGGCAGCATATATGTAAAATGACTGAATCCAGCCAATTTGCCAGGAGGTGCCTTCTGGTGCCTTGCGGTTCGCCTATGTTTGGAAGAATTTTTGCAAGAGCACCGTTGACTGCCGCCTCTTTGGAACTCACAGCTGCTAAATATTGCTTCAAGTAGAGCCGTGCATCAATCATTACACCTAGATACTTTGCTGTCTCTTGCGACAATATTTCATGGCCACCTATCCGCAATTCCGTGAACTCTTTTTTTCCTCGCGCAGTTACGAGGATCGCTTCTGTTTTTTGTACGGCCAATTTCAGCCCCGCTGTAGAGAGCCATAGTTGGACCCCAGCTGCTGCATCATTACACTTCTGCAGGTGGTCTAGCTTCTTGTCCGTGACCCTAAGAGCGATGTCATCGTCATAGCCTACCAGAGTTGCTTTATCCGGCATTTTTAAGCTAAGTACTCCATCGTACATGGCACTCCACAGTGAGGATCCAAGGACTGATGCCTGAGTGACGCCACTAATGACTTTATATGCCTTTAGACCGTCATCCGTATCATACTGCAAGATTCTATCCCTAAAGTAACTTCGTATTATGCGTATTAGAGATCTAGGGACTTGGAGATTTCTTAGAGACAGCAAAATGTTTGACCACCTCGCCGAATTGAACGCATTTTTGACGTCTAGTGTGATAATTGCACAAAACTTCATCCGTGTGTCCTCCATTAGTGGCGTCGCGCGCTATATTTGTCACCGTTCTAATAGCGTACACAGTCGATCTAGCCCGTCTGAAGCCAAATTGTTTGTCAAATAGGCCAGTTGGGCATTCCAGATAGTTTTGTAGCCGGTCACAAATGATGCGCTCAAACACTTTACCCACCGGAGGACTAATTTGGTTGCCTGCCTGCTTTGAGTAAAAACACTAGTCGTTGCAATTTCCATCTGCGCGTGAAGGTCCCTTTATTAAGACATGTTTCACACATATTCGCGAAGATTTCTGACGTCGCCTACACTACTGCCTTAAAGGCGATGTTAGGAACGCCGTCTGGGCCTGGTGCCTTGTTGTCTTTTATACGCTTCAACGTGCTTAAGGTTTCTTCTGTTGTAACTGGCGGAATGTAGTCGATTTCAGTCACCATTTGGTGATGGTCAGGTTAGGTTAAGTTCAAGCGGTTGTCCTGTGGGATACCTAGCCTAACCTACACAAAAAGCATATCTGAGTTTAAATGGCTGCATCCTAAATTCGAAATTCGTAGAGTGGCACGACTGAGTAGCCTCATTTCTCTATTTTCAAAGAATTTATTACGACATATTTCGGTCGTCGCAGAAAAGTTGCAAAATAAAATTCAGCAGGAATAACCAGCAACTAAAAAAAATTCGGAAGATCAATTTAATATAAAATTTAATAATAATTGTTATAATTAAATTCTGTGTTTCCTAGTGAACAATATGAGCTGTGTTTTGCCTGGGTTGATTCCTAGACCACACTTTTCTACCCACCTAAAAAGTATATCTAGAGCATTTTGTTTTAGGTATCTTAATGTAGATACAAATTTACCACACACAGCAATAACAACATCACCGGTGTAAGCTATCACCTTACAGCCCACCGATTCCAGTATTAACATAATATGCTGAATCTTATATATAAAAATGGAGACGTTTTTTTGTGTTCGTTAGTCGCCGATTCACGCCTAAACGCATTCACCGATTTCAATCAAACTTTCACAGATCATTGGTATTGGTCCATAGATAGTTTATGTGAAGTTTTAAAGAAATCGGTAAAAGTATGCGTGCGTTGTGTAAGTGTGAAAAATACAATATTTGCGTGTTTCCCTTATGCGGACATTACGTATACGGAATGAGAATACACGCAAATGAATAGAATATACACAGTCATGAATAACATTGTTTCGATGTCGGGTGCCGTATGCGACTGTATTATTCGTAACGCAATAATTGTCCTCTCTTTTCTTTCCTTTTTAAGCATGCGTGACGCGGCATCAAAGCACATTGCTTTTTTTTTAACTGGAAAAATATTTTGAGCTTCATTTGAACGTTTTATGATTTAGATAAAATAAAACTTCGTTAAATATTATAATTGATTCCATTAATAACCATAAGCCTGTATTTTTCGAAGCTCAAAGTTTTTGGACAAATATTGAAACGTTTACTTAAATTAAATGTTAAATACATATATGTATATAAATGCTCAAATGTAAAAGTTTAGATGGATTTAAAATATACGAAATTATTCAGCGGTTGAATCCATACATTTTTTGAAATCCATCATATGGATCGACAGTCGCCATAAATGTTCTTTTCAAAAATAAAATGTGTTAATTTGATGGTAGCTCGAGTATTAAGATCAGGTTTCTATTAGTATAACTTTGTTCATGGGTTTGCGTAATTTTTCTGTGGTGAAAGTCTAAAACCAAGAAAAGAAAACGCGAAAGCCGACGAGCAAAATGTAAAAAATAAATCCTCCTGCATGTATACACATATACTCGAAAAAGTTATGCTAACACTTTTTTCATGCATTTACGTAGACAATTTTATATGGGCAAAGGTACGTTTACAAGATAAATTCCTAAAAGCAGGTATAACTAAAATAGCGCTCTCAGGCATTTCTGTTACAATTCTTCTGTAAATTTCATGCTCCAAGTGTTCGAGCATTGGTATAGCGCTGAAGACAAATGCTCAGGATATAATACAAAAATGCATATTTACTTGATTTCACATAGTAATATTATCATTGTTAAAAGACAACAAGTTTGTATTAGGTAATAATTAAATAATGCAACCTTATGTGCTGCTTTGACGAGTGGGAAACCCAAAATAAATAATTATATTTGTATGTGTGTTTAAAAGAGTTGGATTATTTTGTGAGTGTAAGCAGTTTCAAAGTCAAAGAGTAGTTGCAACATTAAAAAGTACCTGAAACACATTTTCATTTAACAACTAAAATAGCAAATATGAGTGTGTTTTTCATTGCTGTTTTTTTTTTTTGGGGAAAAAATTTATAAAAATAAAATATATTGTGCGTAAAATTTTAATAATCAGTGAAAATAAAAAAACTGTGGTTTCGTTGTTGTTGTTAGCGATTGTAATGCACATTGTAAGTTTTTCATGTTTTTTTGATTAAATTCATTACTTTTCAATTATTTTGTTTTAACTTATTGGAAATCAACTTATGCGGCCAAAAGAATTAGAAATTTAATTTCAACAATAGAAAAAAGAAAATTATATTACTTACTGGAATGGGAAGAGTTTTGCAACAATGCAAATTAAATGTGTGGGATGAATGTGCAATGGCACATAAAAAATCAGTGGAAGCATTGGATAGAACTTTGAAAGATTTACGTAATAATCAAGAAATATTTGGTGGTGCTTTAATATTATTGTCTGGTGATTTTCGTCAAAATTTGCCAATAATTCCCCGTTCAACACCAGCAGGTGAATTAAAAGCATGTTTAAAGACATCCCATTTATGGAGGCACGTAAAAACTTTGACTTTGAAAACAAATCTGTGAGTTTATTTGCAAAATTATGCATCGGCTGACGAATTTTCAAGACAACTTCTGAAGATAGGAAATGGACAAATTCCTATTGATGCTGCTATTGGCTTAATCACTTTGCCAGATAATTTTTGTAATTTTGCACACACAAAACAAGAATTAGTTTCAAGTGTTTTTCCAAATATTGCGCAAAATTATCAAAATCACAATTGGTTAGCTGAAAGAGCAATACTGGCTGCGAAAAATAAGGATTTTCGCCAATTGAATGCGAATATTTTAAATGATATGCCTGGTGAGATTCTAACATTTAAATCAATTGATACAGTTATAAATCAAGATGACGCTGTAAATTATTCAACAGAATTTGTAAATTCCTTGGATTTACCTGGACAGCCGGCTGATCGCTTACAATTTAAAGTTGGTGCACCAATTATTTTACTTAGCAGATTAGCAGAAGCAAAAAGGTCATTAATAATCTTATTGAAGCAACAATTTTAAAAGGAAAATTCAAAGGTGAAGACATATTGATTCCGCGTATTCCGCCGATTCCACCAGATTTAGCTTTTGACTTCAAAAGATTGCAATTTCCAATACGTCTTGCATTTGCAATGACAATAAACAAAGCACAAGGACAATCGCTGGAATTATGCGGAATTGACTTAGAATATCCATGCTTCTCCCATGGACAATTATATGTATCATGTTCACGTGTAGGAAAGCCATCAGTTCTGTTTATTTATACCACAACTCAGGGCAAAACAAAAAATGTAGTTTACGAAAAGAGTTTGCGTTAGTTTAAGTTTAAAATTAACATTAATTTTATATTGTAAAAAAAGAATAAATACACATAGAGTGAATCTAAATCGAGTGTTCATTATTCATTTCTAATTTTGATATGCCTAGCGAAGCAGGCAGAGGGTCCGCTAGTACTTTAATAAAATTTCTAACGACTTTAACTATTTGGAAATTTTACTTTATAAAAAGTATTAGAAAATTCACTCAGCGATTGGAAAGAAGGAGTAAACAAAGCAAAGCCAAATAAATTCGGATTAAAAGTGAAACACGGGCAAATAATGCGCACTGAAAACAATAGCAATGCGGAGGCGCGAATGTGTTTCTTGTATGCCCAAATGTATGTGACAATTTAATCGTAAAAAAAACATTTGTTGAGAGTAAAATGGCGCTTAAGAAGGCTGGGACTAAATGCAGTGACAATCTGATGCAAACACAAAAATACGCATAGCGAATAAAATCTCTGGGGAAAAACTTAGAAGCAATGGTAAAAATAAATACCAAACCACAAGAATATACAATACTAAACACATATATAGTGCATACATACTTACATATAAATTGAAACAAAGCAAATAAAAAGTTTTAACAAATATTGTTCCGCAAAAGCTGTGATGATAAATAAAAAGAGGAGAAAAAAGACGAAATACATTATGACATTAAATCCGTAAATATTTTTGCTTCTCAGCAGCCACTTAAGATAAAATACGCGTGTGAGATTTCCTATTTTTCTAAGGTGTTAAACAGGGGCTAAGCGCTTAAGCCGATTATGGGAGAGAGAAAAAGAGAAAACAAAACAAAAGAGAGTTGACAAAAGAAAGCAGCAAATTGGGGAAAAATTTAAATGTACTACTCCTCAAGCATTAAAACATAATAAATTGAATCAAGGCAAGGAAAATAAAAATAATAGATAGAACAGAACTCAAAAAACACAAACAAAAACAAAAAAATAGCAACATAGTAAATAAGACAAAAATTGAATCAGATGGAGGCGTTTTACTGAGGCCCTATGCTCCAGTGGGAGAAGCAGAAACCGATGATGATGAGGAAATCATAATACAACATAACTTAGCATTGCAACATAATGTAGCATAGCATAGCATAACATAAAATGTAATAAAACATACATATTACATAACTTAACATAGCATACGAGTAACATACACATAACAGATTTAATGCAGCACAGCTGGGCGTGGTATAACATAATATAGCTTAAATAAAGTAAAGTAAAATAAAATAAATTTCATGCATTGAACGAAAGGAAAAAAATTAGGATCAGGAAATAAATCCAATGCTAATTTTATGTGTGTGTGTGTATGTGTGCGTTAGGTATAAGCAAGATAATACTCAAAAAAATTAAAACAAACATAACATAAGATGAAATAATGCGCTTCGCATATATTATGTAAGATAACATAACTTAACAGAAGAAAGCATAACGTAACATAAGAACGTAATTTAAATAATTTAGAACCCAAAAATAAAAAAAAAAAAAAACATAAAACAAGATGAAATGATGCGCTTCGCATACATATATTATGTAAGGTAACATAACTTAGCATAATAAAACATAACATAACAACATAATGTAAATAGGAGAGAACTCCAAAACAAAAAACATAACTTATGATGAAATATAAGAAAACATAATATAGCTTAACATAATAAAATGTAACATAACATAACAACATAATGTAAAAAGGAGAGAACTCAAAAACAAAAGAACATAACGTAACACAAGATGAAATAATTCACATAACATACTATATATAATATAATATAACACAACTTAACATAACAAAACATAAACACGTAATATAAATAGGAATAGAATAATAAAAATAAACAGAATACAACATAACAACATAGCATAGCATAACATAGTAACATAACTATTTTTTATTTTTTGTTTTTAAGGAGATTAAAATCAAAATGTCAGAAACATCATCACAAGTGCCGTCGCACCAGTGGTATGTGGGGCGTGCTCCCACTAACACTTTAACAACCCTCCTTATCGGCTGAGTTCCACCCTGGGACCGTGGTAACATTTCCGTCTATTGACACAACAGGTACCTGCGTCCAGGTTCCTCTTACATGGGCGTAAGGAGGTTATACGCCATCGATAGTATCCATTGCTTCCACTTCATAAGTGGTTCTGCAGCAAATGGAACATCGGAAAATGTGTCGTAAGTATTACCGACATGTCGTAGTCTGATACCGTCTTGAGCACTAAGCTCAGGCATCTATTATTTGTCGTCAGTTCGTAGGCAGTCTACCTCCAGTCAATAGCTGCTGCTGAATTCTTCGCTGCGTGTTGCGTTGCCATTCTGCGCGTTGAAGATATAACCCTATCATTGTTGCAAAATTTGTTGCTGCATTCCAACAAGTATTTGATGCGATCATCTTGACGATTAGATTTTCCGGGCACAGCTGACCACCCAGAAGTGCTTCAAGCCTTAGGCGCTCCTCTCTGAAACGATCGTAGTGGAAGAACACGTGTTCCGCACTTTCTATCGCGTTGTTGCAGTTTGGGCAGAACGGGGTGTCTTCCAGATTAAATCGATGGAGGTACTCCAAAAACCAACCGTGGCCACTCAGTATTTGAGTGAAATAGTAGTCAACGTCTCTGTGTTTCCTGGTCACCCATTGGCTAATATTTGAAATAAGCCTATGAGTCCAACGTCCGTTAGTTGACGAATCCCATCTGTTTTGCCATTCTTCTATCGAATGTAGTCTCTCCTCAGCTTTTTCTTCTAATGACGGCTTAGCCCGTCGCCTGCCATAGAGACGGCTTAATTCCTTTGCCTGGATGTCGGCTGGTAGTTTGGCCGCAATAACGCCTATTGCGTCTCTCGAGACCCTTCTGTAGCCACAAACCACCCTTATTGCACTTAGGCGAAGTACCTGTGCTGCGTATTGTATGCTGGACGTTTTAGCTCCGGCCCATATCGGGGCAGCGTAAAAGACTACGCAGTCTACAACCGTCGATAAGACACGTATTCTGCTGCCTTGCGGGCCGCCAATATTAGGCAACATTCGTGTAAGCGCTCCATTGATGGCATCAGCTTCTGCGCTTGCTGCAGATAGGTGCTGTTTGGAGCTAAGTCGCCTCTCTATTATCACGCCAAGATACTTAATCGACTCATTAGTGAGTATTTCATAGGTGCCTATACGTAGTTTTATTTCCTCCTTTCTTCTCCGCCCAATTCCAATCCGGATTTTGCCAACCATAGCCTCACCCTTGCTGCTGCGTCATTGCTTTTCGCTTCCAGCTGGTCTATGTGTCTATCCGTAACTACAAGCGCAATATCATCTGCACAGTCTACAAAGTAGCACCGTCTGGTAGTTTTAGTTTGAGGACCCCGTCGTAAATGACATTCCAAAGTACTGGACCAAGGATCTTGGGGAACCCCGCCAGTGATTTGGTATGTTTTTTGGCCACAGTCTGTATCATATTGCAGAATTCTGTTGGTGAAATAACCACGAGTTATGCGCAGTTGGTAACCCGGTACACTTAGTTCTTTGAGAGACATTAAAATGTTGCCCCACTTTGCAGAGTTGAATGCCTTTTTGATGCCCAGTGTTATGATAGCGCAGTACTTCATATGCAAGTGCCCACCACTGATTGCTTCGTGCGCAATGTCTGTCACAGACCTGATTGCATCTACCGTTGTTAGTAACATAACATAGTAACATAACTTAGCATATCATAACATAACAATACTTAAAATAAACATGCCGATAGCCTTTAATGCTGGTGCTTTTTCCTTGGAATATAAATAAAATAAAGTGAAATAAAATATTTTCGAAAACCTGATGGTTCATAAACCATTTCCAAAACGTGCCTTTGCTAGAGCACGGCGACGAGTTTTTGGTTCCGATTCATGAGAATGAGTAACATTCGTTCCCTAAAACTGGAAGATATTTACAGATTTGCCAAAGTATCTGAGAAATTCTCACAGGACGAACTATCTTTATCTCCGTCTCTATTCTTTCCTATCTCTTTCTCTGATACTTTTCACCTTCCCTCCTTGACTATCTACCCTCTTTCCAGAGGGTAAATGGGCTTTAAATATAACGGGCTTTTTAACCTCAGTGTTTTAGGAGCCACCAAATCTCAAATTCAAATTTCAAATTTCAGAAAAAAAATACACGTTCAAAGTACTTACATGGGCCAATGCAGATTTAAATCACCTAGATATGAAAATAAGACTAACACAAACAAAATATAAATATCAGCACCCAATAGCCTCAGTTGAAAGAATAAATATTCCAGGCAAAATAGGCAGAAGGGGACGCCAACACATAAAAATTTTGCATGACCATCAGATACAAAGCCTTAGAAAACACTTTAAGAACTCAGCAACCAACTCTCAATTATACAATAGGATAAAAACCTCACAGCATTAAATCTGGGGGACGACAGTGTCATTAAAAGTAAAAAGAATAGAAAATTTAATCAATAGATAGATTATCTTGTTCAGCTCCTCCTTCGATGCCGTCTTTATCTCGTCAATCGTAGCGTAGCGTCGTCCTTTCATGGGCCTCTTCAGTTTCGAGAACAAGAAAAAGTCACAGGGGGCCAGATCTGGGAAACACGGTGGCTGTGGCATCATTAGTGTGCTGTTTTTGGCCAAAAAGTCGTGCACAAGCAACGATGTGTGAGCCGGGGCGTTATCGTGATGCAAGAGCCAATTTTTATTCTTCCACAAATCCGGGCGTTTCTGGTGGATTGCTTCGTGCAAATTGCGTATAACTTGCTTCGTGCAAATTGCGTATAATCCTTATTGACCGTTATACCCTGTGGCAAGAAATCATGATGCACAACGCCCCTGCAATCGAAAAAAACGGTAAGCAAATCTTTTACATTCGACCGAACTTGGCGCGCTTTTTTCGGTCTTAGTTCGTGCGACAGCTTCCATTGAATGATTGGGTCGTCGCGGACAGAGTCCAACATCTCATTAGCAATGTTCATGCGATGCTGCTTTTAGTCGAAATTGAGCAGTTTTGGTACGAATTTTGCGGCGACCCGCCTCATGCCAAATCATTGAAAAAAATCGAATGGCACGAGCCATCGATATGACTAGGAACCTCTTGTTGAAGTGGTCGGGCGTCCGGCACGCTTTTCGTTATTGACATCTTCTCGGCCAATAAACGTTGCTTTGGGTCAAAGTACATAGCTTCTCCGTATGACCGTATGATACAGTCAACATTCGGAATGCATCCGCGCATTTAATTTCGTTTTCCACACAAAATTTGATACAGGTTTTTGATCCATCGTTTTGAATAGGTAAAAATCAAAGACGAGCAATCATGAACATTCAAAATAACCGAACTCCAACCAACATATCGCCACAAAACAATCGAAATTGCGATACTTTTTGAACACGCCTCGTATATATTATAGTAGATATCAGACCCAACCGTCATTAACGATAAATGCCAGAGGTGTGGAATTGCAAGTGAAACCCTACAACATCTTCTTAATAGCTGCCCACCATTAGTTGCAAATCACTATAAGGCGAGCCACGACCAAGTTGGAAAAATTATTCACATTTAAATTTCAAAACACCTGAATATAAGAGGCACTGTAGAACAAAATTAGAACAATTATCCTGAACAAATCATTGAAAACAGGGCGCAACCCTTGGTCTTCGGACCCGAGTGCGAATTAGCTGTGAATGTCAAATACTGATAAAAAAAAAACCAGTCTAACGGTTAGACGCGATAGAAGTGAAACCTTCCCTAAAACAAACTGAGAGAGAATGAGACGAAAGCAGCATTAGGAGCGGGATAATTATAGGTTCATTATAATATTGCTTTAAAGTTCATATTTTATTTTCTTCATTTTATTATTATTCATTCTCAATGTTTTCAATTTCAACAAATGATACGGAGTGGCTTATGATAGCTAAAATATGATACAAATGCTTTGGTTTCGATGTTGTCAACATATCTTTGAAATACCGCGTCAATTGTTGTTTTTGATCGTGTTGTCGATTCAGTGCGATTGTTACACATTTTTAAATTGAATGTTGTATTGAGAAAGTCAATTAAAGGAACCGCTGTGTCCAATGCAAAATTTACGTTAAAATCGCCACTTAAAATCATTGGAACTTTATCATAATCTTTTCTAAGTATCCGCGATACTTCTGGTGTATACTTTATTAAATTTTCTTGAATGAATTCCGTGATGCTATTTATTGATTGATTCGGTGAAATATAAATTGCCACAATTAAAACTGTTTTTCCATTGCTCAATCTGGTTTGGCATGCACATATTTCTCCCACTTTAGAGAGCTGAACAGACAGTGATTCTAGTTGCTGTGCATTCAGATCTATCTGTGGAGTTACAATACGAGCATCGTCATTTTGATTGTGGTATATTGCAACACCGCCTGCAATTGCGGTAAATATTTAAAAATGAAAATATTTACGTATATAAAAATACGGACGCAATACAGCACACGCGGTTGCTATTATGAGCGTCGATTACACAGACGTACTAACATACACACAAACATTCGTAGGACGCTTGGTCTGAGCAAGTATTAGGTAGTGTAGTATAGGTATACATAATGCCTTCTCGCTCACCGTGGCTCCGTAATACACAGGCGCGCACACTTACATACTAGCACTCATACAAAACATAAACACATATGACGCTTTAACTAAACACCAAAGCAATTAATAGGCAGTGTAGTATACATACTACAATACTCACTATACTAGCGTGGCTCAGCAGTACGCAGCCACACATATACGTATATCAACATATAACGCTTCGTAGCCAAGAGTGTCGCTTTTTCGTTTCATCGAGTCTCAAATCACTCCCAACGATTCTAAAGAAGTTTTCACTTCAATGACTAGCTGGAAGCAAATCAAGCTAAATATAAATTAAATTAAACAAAAATTAAATTAATTAAATTAATAAATTAAATATAACTTAATTACACTAAATGGAGTGTAGCAAAGTGCAATGAAGCGAGAATAAGATAAGCGAAAAAGCTCGAATATTCGGTGCATATAAAATTAAAAATTAAATTTCAATAAATTTTCTGAGCAAAAAAAGTTTAAATTATCCTAACGCCGTGACCACTTCGCAGAAAAATATTAACCGCAATAACTGCAACGTTGTATGTGCACAATGCTTAATTCCATGTATATGTATGTATGTGTATGTGTGTGTGTGTGTGTATGTCCGTTCGTAAGCAGAACAATTGTGAAATTCAGTTTGGCGACGCCATTAATTTCCGACTCGTAGCCAATTTATTGTGTCCACCGCAGGCTATAAATAATTTTGTCGCATACCTGCTGCTAACGACCTTTGTGCGAAGCAATATTATGTATTATTGTTGTTGCTGCTATACAAAGTATAGTTATTTTTGTTGTTGGCGTTGCTATAAGGTCATTCAAAATATGCATTGGCAGTTTTGATTTATAATGGCGTGAATGAAGTGCTCCTACCCACTTAAATACTTGGAATTACTAGGAGAAAATGAGCGAACCAACTCGCTTTTTCTGCAAGTGTGTATGTGTGTATGTACAAGTTTATGTATATGTATGAGTGTAAGACTTAAGGAACTCATGCGTGTGCCCAAGAATGTGTGCATCCCGCAATATTTTGCATATATTTCGACCGTACCGACAACGCATTTCCGTGAAATTATGCGACACCCAAAAGTAAAATCTGAATGAGGGAAAAAGTCTTAACGACTAAGGGAAGCACCGGCGCATGGATACCCAGTGCACTCACTCCTACAGCACGCAGACGACACCTCCGAGAATAACAAAAACTTGAGTGTCTATAATTTAAGTGTTGGTATTGTTGTTGTTGCTGTTACGAGTAAGGTGCGAAAATCGCAGTCGACAGGCAATCGGATGTGAACTCCCTATGCGTTAAGGCACTTAAAGTCACGACGTGCAGCAGTTTAGCACTGCGGCAGCAACACTCTGGTACTCCATACGCACACATACTTACCTAAGAGGTGCCTAGCGAAGCGACCGTTAAGCAACTAAGAGGATATTGTAAAAATATGCTAACAGTTAGTTAACAGTTCAACTTCCCACTTGGCGCGCCAAAACTTTGCGTACTTCCAAGCGTTCGAAACTCTCCTCCCTCTCTCCCCCCCCCCCCCCCTCTCTATGGCGCTTCGAATGGAAAGTGATTAATGTTGTCGCCACAGTGGTTGACAGCGGTTACCTTTCGATTGCCGATTACCTCTGAGCTCAATACAATTGTCCACTCGACAACCCTCACTCTTAAACGTAAATGGAGAAAAGCTGGTGCTGTAAATTGGCTTTGCGCTTCAGCGAAAATTCGTCTGCAGATGCGTAGGGGAGTTAAGAAAAGCAATAAACAACAAATCAAATTGCCAATCGTTATTTGTGAGAAATGTGTGTATGTATGTGTGTGCATATGTAAATTCTGAAGTACATAGAAATCAAAAGTTAAGTTGCAGACGAGTCGTTGTGTGGAAAACCTTAAAACTGTTCAAAGTTTACAACTTTTTGAAGTTTTATTTGCTTTGCTTCACAGCCTAAAAATATTAAAAAAAAACTTAAATTAGGTTAGGTTAAATGGGGTGCTCTTGAATGGCATTGATGTCAGCCTTTACTCTCACATCAGGACATCAACCAGCCGGCCTGAGGCATCTTCCCCATTAAGGGTCCGGACATTCCAGCTGCATGCCCTCAAATCATATTCCTTATTTCGTTTGCAGGGGTTGTCATCAGTAAAGTAGTTCTCATCCGAGGCTTTACTTAAATTAACACTAAGGGAACACTTCTCGAACCTGTTAAACAGTGATGACTGCGCATGTCACAGAGAATGTGAAGATTCCGATACCCCAAGCGTTGACGACGGAACTGTCGTTCCGCTACCCGATCATGATGAGGTGAAAATAGCGATAACGCGGCTACAGAACAATAACGCCGCGGGCGCCGACGGAAAGTCTACCATCGACCAAATATTCACAATACGCCAAATCTTGGAAAAGACCCATGAAAGGAGAAGCGACACACACCATCTTTTCGTCGGGCTCAAAGCTGCATTCGACAGTACGAGAAGGAGTTACCTGTATGCCGCGATGTCTGTATTTGGTATCCCCGCAAAACTAATGCGGCTATGCAAGATGACGCTGCTCAACAGCAGCAGCGCCGTCAGAATTGGGAAGGACCTCTACGCGCCGTTTGATACCAAACGAGATTTCAGACAGGGTGACTCGCTGTCGTGTGACTTCTTTGACCTGATGTTGGAGAGCATCGTAAGGGCCGCAGAACTTAATCGCCCAGGCACAATATTTCATAAGAGCGTACAATTGCTGGCGTATGCCGATGATATTGACATCATCGTCCCTAACAACCGCGCTGTTAGTTCTGCCTTCCCCAAACTGGATAAAGAGTCAAAGCGAATGGGTTTGGTGGTGAACGAGGACAAAACGAAGTACCTCCTGTCTTCAAACAAACAGTCGGCGCACTCGCGTATCGGCACCCACGTCACTGTAGACAGTTATAATTTCGAGGTTGTAAAAGACTTCGTCTATTTAGGAACCAGCATTAACACCGATAACAATGTCAGCCTTGAAATTCAACGTAGAATCTCTCTTGCCAAGAAGTTCTACTTTGGACTAAGTAGGCAATTGAGTAGTAAAGTCCTCTTTCGACGAACAAAACTAACACTCTACAAGACTCTCATCATGCCCGTCCTAACGTATGGCGCAGAAGCTTGGACGATGACAACATCCGATGAAGCGACGCTTGGAGTGTTCGAGAGAAATATTCTGCGTAAGTTTCTGGACCTTTGCACGTTGTCACGGCGAATATCGCAGGCGATGGAACGATGAGCAGTATGAGCTTTACGACGGCATAGACATAGCGCAGCGAATCAAGATCCAGCGGCTACGTTGGCTGGGTCATGTCGTCCGAATGGATACAAACGCTCCGACTCTGAAAGTATTTGATGCGGTACTAGCTGGTGGTAGCAGAGGAAGAGGAAGGCCTCCTTTGCGTTGGAAATATCAGGTGGAGAAGGACTTGGCTTCACTTGGTGTGTCCAACTGGCGCCGGTTAGCACGAGAAAGAAACGACTGGCGCACTTTGTTAAACTCGGCCAAAATCGCTTAAACGGTTATCGCGCCGATTAAGAAAAAGAAATGGGGTGCTCTTCACTCATTACCTCTCAGCGGTCCATTGGCCTGTCCAGTAAATATTTATGCGGTCCTATTACACATATTCTTACACCATTCTGAAATCTTAGCGACCCAATCAAAACCTGAGCGAGTCCATATTAAATGACTCCATATTAAATATAAAAATAAATGCGTCAAGAAAGTTAAAGCAACTAGGAATCAGCAATTTTTTGTAAAATACCAGCATTTTCGAAAGAAATTTAAGTCCTTACATAATCTGCTTTTCAGAAACTATATATATAGTTCATACTGAGCGGAACATCAAAGCAAATCCGAAGTCATTTTGGAATTTTTTAAAATCTAAAAAGTCGAGTTCAAGTACAGGGTCCGGCACTCGAAACGTAACCAATCAAAAAGGTCATAAACTAAGTTTGGGAAATTACTTTTATTCAAGTCAAAGTAAAAAATGTGTGAAAATAATACAAAATTAAGAATCAATTTACTCTTGCTCGATATGACCATCTTTTGCCTAGACTAGAGACTATTCACTGTAATTTGAAACGACTTAAGCGGTAACACCACTGTAGAAATTTCAAAAAATTGATTTTTTTTTTATAAGCTTAAAAAATTCTTTGAACCTTTTAAAACAGAGAACAAAAAGTTTTGTACGTTACCGAAGTTTATTTCATAAATATTTTAAGCTTTTAACCAAGCGTTAGTGACTGCTACCAAACGACTTCTCCAAATTTCCAAACTTTAAACGCGTTTTTCTCAAAACACGTTTTCTGAAATTGGCACGCAGCATAACTCAAACAATTTGAAATATTTTTAATCAGGTTTTTCACTACGTCTGTATAATAACCTTCTTAAGAGAAGAGCGTAGGGGATTTTCGATAGATTAATTTAAACGATTGTTATAATTATTTAAGTGCCGTTTTTTTAGTCCAAAATAGAGTTTTTTCCTTCAAATGCTTGCTAATTCCACAAAAATAAATATTTTTTAAATCCCCTACGTGTTTCTCTAGCTATTCTTATCTAGATTAAGAAAAAAAAATTTTCCTTGTTCCAGATTAAAATTTGCACCCTCTGTGCTGCGTGCCGCGGAGCTCCTTCAAGAGAAACCACATTACAAAAATGTCTCCAATGCCGCCATTTTGTAAAATTTTTCGATCAAACTTTGTACTTTTGTATTTTAGTATATAAGTAATAACTTCCCAAATCAGAGTGATTGTTTTCCCTTTCCTTCTATACAAAAAATTCTTTAAAAATCGTGTTTATTTTACGCGTGTACAGTGGTGTTACCCCTTAAATCAAAATTATTATCTTGCGACCAAAAGTTAAGGATACACAAAACCTTGATCCGCCCTGTGCTCACCTATGGTTGCGAACTATGGACGCTAGAAACTATTGATATTAATCAGTTAATGGTCTTTGAAAGAAAAATTTTGCGACAAATTTATGGACCAAGACTGCTGGACAGTATTTATCGAATAAGATATAATCATGAGCTGCAACGTTTAGCAAAAAACTAAACTGTACTTTGCAAAATGTGAACTAATAAGAGCTCCAGCAGGAGCCATTTTGACACTTTCGGCAAATTTTCTCGTGCGATTTCGACGAAAGTGCAGAAAACTCTTTGATGCCCACAACGGCTTGCGTACAAGGCTGCAGTTTATGTGTTTAAACTATTTCTCTTTTCCTCATATTAATTTCGAATGTTTTGTTGTTGCAATCGCAGTACTACAGGTATTATACTTACTTTTGACACTCTTTGATTGCGGCTGCACATATTGCATATTTGAAAAGGCTGATGCTTCTGCAATTACCTGCCGGAATTTCGAGCCAATCAGAGCACAGCTGAGCGAGTTATAGCACTTTTACTGGAAGGTAATATGTCAAAGTTTCAGGCCAATCAGAGATTTGAGAGATTTGTTGTTCGACAACCGATTTTCATGACACGCTTCTGCAATTACGTGCCAGTTATGGTAGATACTCTAAGATGACTGTAGTGATCGACATCTCGAAAAGTATCTATCAAACCATTTAAAGTTTATTCTCGTATTCAAGGTGACATTTCACACTAAAAAAAATGTTTTGAATTATTTTTGGTTTGTTCCATTCATTCCATTCTATCAGAAGTTATGGAGTAGAAGAAATCATTGTCAGATGGATCCACTCTATGCTACCATGGAGAAAGCGATGAAGGAGTCAGGGTTGAGGTTAAGAAGGGCTGCCCACAGGGCGGTGTACTCTCTCCCCTACTTTGGTGCTTCGGGCTGGACTCTCTTTTTAATGATCTGCAGGAAATTAGACACATCCAAGCCTACGCAGACCAAGTGTGCGTACTAATCTCAGGACGATCACTTGAAGTTATATGCAATAAAATGCAGGTAGCTCTAAATAAGATTGAGTATTGGTGCGAATTGCATGGTCTTTCGGTGAATCCTACAAAAAGTAACTTAGTGCTTTTCACTAGGAAACGTAATATGGAAGGCCTGTTACTAACCACACTGGAACTGCCTTCTATGGTTAAATATTTAGAAGCAAGCCTAGATAATAAGCTTACTAAAAGTCTTCTGGCAGTGAAAGAGAACCTTTGGCAAGACATGGGGTCTAAGACCGGCGATAGTACACTGGCTGTACATCACCCTGATTAGACCCATTGTTACATACGCCTCTGTGGTATGGTGGAAAGCCAGAATGGTTAATTCCACGGTAAAACCCCGAAACAGGCTACAGAGAAGTGTGTGCTTGGGTATCACAGGTGCCATGAGCTCCACATCTGGTGATGCCCTTAATGCCATTCTGAACTTGCAACCTCTTGATCTTCAAATTCGAAAGCAAGCAATGAAGGCGACGTACAGGCTCAAGTTAAACGGAGTCTGGGGAAATGAAATAAGCACTGGCCACTGCCAGATATACCACCAGTTGTCGGAGCGGTGCACACTGTTCTCGATGCCAGTGGACAATCGGGTGCCTGCCGTTAGCTTCGGTAAGAGGTATGATGTTTTGATCCCAGATAGAGATCAATGGTTAAGTCCAGAAAACCTATTAACGGGATATCAGCACACTTTCTGCACCGACGGATCCAAAACCAGTGATGGAAGCGGATCTCGATGGTACTTAGACGAAGACACTAAGTACACCACACTGCCACAGAACAGATGGCCTCGGTATTGCTTACGAAAGTCTATGCCATCTTGATTGTGGCGTACTGGCTAATTGAGAAAAAGTGGCGGGGCAACAGTATTGGAATTTGTAGTGACAGTCAAGCTGCACTGAAAGCTTTGCTAACCCACGTTGCTCTTCGAAGTTAGTCGGTTAATGTAAGACAAAACTGAACAGTGTTGCAAAACACAACAAAGTTAGTCTTATTTGTGTGCCTGGATATTATCGTATTACAGGGAACGAGTTAGCTGATAAATTGACTAATGAGAGCCCTGCAAGTATGCCACTAGGCCCTGAACCCTTTCTAGGTGTCAATTCCGCATCGGTTCAACTATGGATTGACGACTTCATGAGGTCTACCCATAGAGGACGTTGGTCTGAGTTGAACTAGTGCAGAGTAACCAAGTGGTTTGTGAAAGAACCAAACAGGAAAATAGCGACCTTTCTCCTAAAACTCAGCAGAAAGGACCTGAGAGTACTGGTGGGTGTAATCTGCGGTCAGCATATGGCTACCATGGGGGTCGTAGACAGCCCGATATGTCTATCCTGTCTTGAGAATGACGACACTGCAGAGCATTTTTTCTGTAGCTGTCCGTCGTTTTCCAGAATCAGACTTAGGATATTGCGGTATACTGAGTATGGTTCAAGTTAATACTCAGAGCAATGCAGGTCAATAAATTATTCCACGTTTCGACAGGACAACCCACTTACTGGCCTAGTGACCCAAATAAAACACCGGATCTTATAGATTTTTACATATGCAAAGGTGTATCTAAAAATCAGGTCTCCATAGACACATGTTTAGATCTCTCATCAGACCACTCACCTTTGCTGTTAACAATAAACTCTTGTTTTCAAAAAAAGGAAATGACACCAAAGCTACACAATAAAATGACAAATTGGAAATACTTTAAAGAACTAGTCGAGGATACACTGTGCCTAAATATTCCACTAAAATCCAACTTTGATCTGGACACGGCCGTTGAGATTTTCAACAACTGCATTCAAAGAGCTGCGTGGACCGCTACGCCGGAAATTAAGCACACTCACGCTGAAGCGCACATTAACGATCGCGTCAAAATATTAATATCAGAAAAACGCAAGCTTCGGCGCACATGGCAAAGCACCAGAAACAAAAACGACAAAAAAAAACTAAATAAGCTCACAAAACAATTAAGAAACACTATAAGAGACGCAAAAAACTCAGATCTGCATGAATACTTATCTAACTTGTCACCTACGGAAGCTACTGACTACTCACTCTGGAAGGCAACGAAGAAGATCTCACAACCAACGCCTCACCACGCAGCGATAAAAACGTGTAATGGAGATAAAGAAACTGATAAACAAAAAGCAATAGAGTTTGCCAAACATCTATCAAATGTTTTCCAACCATTTCTGAGTCAAAGTGCGGAGGTAGACTCAAAAGTTAACGAATTTCTCTCAGCTCCCTTTCAAATGGATTTTCCGACTGTACGATTTACCTGCGACGCAGCAACCAAAACTCTTAAAACCAAAAAGGCGCCAGGTTACGATCTAATAACTAGTAAGGTTTTAAAAGAACTGCCCATATGTGGATACAAATTCCTCACCATTATATTTAACGCGATGATCAAACAAGAGTATTTCCCAACTCAGTGGAAAGTTTCTGAAATCATCCTTATACAAAAGCCAGGGAAGATCCCGAGCGCGGTATCCAATTACAGGCCAATAAGTCTATTGCCTGTTGCCTCCAAGCTCTTCGAAAAGCTGCTTTTAAAAAGGATAAATCCAATAATTGCGCAAAGAAATCTCATTCCAGCCCACCAATTTGGTTTACGTAAGTATCACTCCACCATAGAGCAAGTTAATTGTGTGTATGATTTCGCTAGACAAGCACTTGAGAGGAGGCAATACTGTGCAGCGGCATTTTTAGATATAACGCAAGCCTTCGATAAAGTCTGCCATGAAGGCCTGCTATACACGCTTAAGGAGGGTTTACCGCACAACTGTTATATGCTCATAAAATCATTCTTGCAAAATAGACACTTTCTTGTTAAAGTAAACAACGAAACCACTAACCTTCACGCAATCAAAGCAGGTGTACCACTAGCAAGTGTTCTAGGCCCCGACTTGTACACTTTGTTCACGGCAAATCTTCCACTATCAAAGAACACATATACAGCCACGTATGCAGATGATACTGTCGTCATGGCCAGGTGTACCCTTCCCTCAATTGCTTCTGATTAACTACAAGAAAACCTTAACAGTGTTAGCGACTGGATGAAAAAATGGCGCATAAAAGCTAACGAAAGCAAATCGGCGCAGATAACATTCACACTTCGAAATGGCTCATGTCCTGCCGTATCTCTTAACAGCGTTCCAATACCACAAACAGATAATGCCAAATATTTAGGTATTCTATTAGACCGGCATTTTACTTGGCGATCGCATATATTTTTAAAGCGAAAGCAACTTGGACTGAAATTGCGATCACTACACTGGTTAATCGGCTACAATTCAGCACTTACACTAGACAATAAGATGCTTATCTACAAATCTATTCTGAAACCGATATGGACGTATGGAGTTCAATTATGGGGCTCAGCTGCAAAATCAAATCTAGAAATCATGCAAAGATTTCAGTCGAAGGTGCTCCGCATGTGTGCCAATGCGCCATGGTTTGTACGAAACGAGATATTGCACCGTGACCTAAAAGTTACGACAGTTTTCGAAGAAATAAACGGCCTCAGCCAGAGATACAACAACCGACTTGCCACTCATCCGAATAACCGAGCATATAACCTTTCCAAGATAAGCTACTCTGCAAGATTAAAAAAATGTCAGCCTAACGATTTAATGCAAAGATTTAAGACGTAATATACGTAAATGCAAAAGTTGTAAAATTGTATAATACTCGTACTAGCAAACCCGGCCCCTTCGCTGGGCACACTAAAATAGAATAGATATGGTTTAGAACATAAAATATATGATTTTCATATTATTTATTTCTTTATTCTTTATTCAAGCGCTTTGGCATAAACAATATTTTTTGTTTTTCTATTTGTTTTTGAGTAAATATAAAATATAAATTGAAAATCAGGAAAAAAGAAGATTGTTTTTAAATTTCAAATCAACGCATATGAATAACTAAGAAACTATCGTCTTTTTTCCTGATCATCCATGAATTTTTCGTTTCAATTTATATGTTTTATTAAGCATTGGAGCTTTTTTAACCATTATCCATTTATATTTTTCAAAAAAAAAACGAAAAAAAAATTATTTTCCACGAACACATAATTTCATTCGGATTTCACATTAAATTCACAAATTTCGGAAGAAATTATTCACTGTTCCAAAATCCACTCCAAAAAAATTCACAAACAATTTTTACATGTTGCACTTACGTTTTTTCCTTATGGCATCCAAATCAGAAAGAAATATTAACACATTGTAACTCACACTGTCAATTTGACAGTTCAGTTCCGCCCCAAGCGTTAAAAAAGTAAGCGACATTATGGCTGGTTCAAAAGAACGCTGTACCCGTTGCCAGTGCTCCGAATTACAACCAAACTTTACGAAACCCATTTTCAATACTTACTTAACAATGTGCGTAAGTTTGGTTTAATTCGGTGCAAAGACACGGCGGGTCCACGTTTTGGCATATATTTCGAGACCCTAGTCATCAATAGGTACGAAAATTACCCCGTAACACTTATCAACAGCTTTTATTTGATACCCATATTGTACATACACAACCAAAGGTTACCCGGGTCCACGTTTTGACCTATATCTCGAGACCCCAGTCACGGAGCGGCATGAAAAATACTCTGGACTAAAGCATTCACCAACAGCTTCCATTTAATACCCATATTGTACATACACATCCGAAGATTACCCGGGTCCACGTTTTGACCTATATCTCGAGCCCTATTTCCAAAAATAAAATATAATCCATGTTACTCGTGGATGATGTAGCTTTCGAATGGTGAAAGAATTTTTAAAATCGGTCCAGTAGTTTTTGAGCCTATTCATTACAAACAAACAAACAAACAAAGTTTTCCTCTATATAATATTAGTATAGATAGTATAGATAATATATGTATATTTTATATGATATTCATTATTAAGTAACGAATCCCACTGGGAATTCTTACTCTAAGCTATTCTTCTTTAAATTGTAGGTAAAAATAGTACTTATTGTTATTGTTATGACAGATTGTATGAAATAAATGGAGATCGAAAAAAAATCCTTCTCTTCCGGATCTCTTAAAATTCATCAATGAATCCAAGATATTTGTGAAAGAGTGACCTCAAACTAAATTATCCGTCTTACCACCCACTCTTTATCTTTCCTATCTCTATTCTTTCTACTGAAATCTATCCGGGTGTAGTACAATGCTCTACTGTCTGAGTGCGTGGACTTGTCCAATCCCCCCCAAATCTAGTAGTCGTAGCATCGCCCAGGAGCTAAGGATCGACCATAAAACAGTTTTAAGCCATTTGTGCAAAAATTTACAAATAATGGACTTCATTTGCCCCAAACTAATATAATTTAAAGTACACTGCAGCTCATAAAGAACGGATAGGAGCAGATTTCTTTGAGCTTTCCAAAGTATCAAGAAGAAATCAATAGCTTTTAGTACCAAAGAATCCATAATCATTAAAATTTCCATTAAACTCAGAATATTAAAGCAAATCCTCTTCTTCGTGTGCTTCGCAAATATATCTACATAACATTTCCGAACACTACCTTAAGCAATGAAGGATTGACTATGGCTCCTTTGTTGCATCACTCGAGTATAAAAGATTACAAGTTAATTGCGTTAATGTTTGGTTTGTTAATAATGGCAAGCAGCTGGGAGTTGCAACCAAAAATAAAGAATGAAAAAAGCTCTGCGCACATGCAAGGCACCCGCTTTTGTAAAGGACAAACAATATACGAATGCTCGCAGTAGAGACTCACGGGCACAGGTGGGAGAGCAGGTGTAAGTTGGGAAAGCAGGCGAATAAGGAAAAACTGATTGTACGCTTTATTACGAGCGTAAGGATATTTGTACAACATGCCGATATGCAAAGAAACATATGTACATACATACGCACTTGTCGCTACTTGTCAGTGTGTGAAATACATTTGTAAGAATTCACTTATACATGCACGTACATATGTATGCAGGTGTGCGGTATGCATGTGTGGAAAATTGTGTGGTTTGTTTGCCAACAGGCAGCGTAAAACACTCACACAAACAACGAGTGCCAGCGAAATTAGGTTCTCCTCCTCAGCCAACTGTCGACGTTATCAGAAAATTGCCTGAGTAAACATAAAGTTACAGCAACAACACTTTGAAAACAGTAGACGTGCGTATGAGTGCGAGTAGATACACCCCGCGACAAAAGGATAACATATCCACATTTTCACCAGTTTCAACTATTTTGAATTTTTTTTTTTTGGATTGTTCATTATTTTTGTATAGCTAAATTTCTAACTTAGCCCATCCAAGTCCAATTTTCAAATTTGATATAAAAATTTTAAAAATTCCATAAACAAATTCCCAATTCCACGGTTCTTACTTAGAATTGCTACAAAGATTTTTTGGATACAGTTTTATGGCTTATTAAATTTCGGTATAATAAAGTCTACGACGGCTGCTTTTATATTTTGAACCGAATAATGAGAATAAAGTAAAATAAATATAAAATAAAATGGCTTTATTGTTTTTCAAAATAAAGGGTTTTCCAATAACAAGTGTTATCTATCGCTATCGAGACATAATAAACGATTTTTTATGATCGGAATTGGATGGTATTGATCTGGACATCGTTTATTTTCAACAAGACGCCGTCACGTGCCACACAAGCAATGAAACCATTGATCTTTTACGGGAAAAGTTTCCGGACCGTGTTATCTCTCGAAGAGGTGATCGCAATTGGCCACCGAGATCTTGTGACTTAACACCTTGTGTCTTTTTTCTTTGAGGCCACTTGAAAGAGAAGGTTTACGCCAACAGCCCAGGGTCGATTCAAGGCTTGAAAGATGGAATTCCTGACGCTATCGAGAACTTAGGGCACCCACTTTGCAATTCGGTTATGGAAAATTTCATGAAAAGGTTATTGTCCTGTAAGCGTGGTCTTGGTGGTCATTTGGCTGGTGTCATTTTCCACTATTAACGGGATACTTTCTTCGTTATAATGAAATAAACATCCCATCATTTATATTAAAAAATAGCATTTTTCTTTGAATATCAAAATAACACCTCTTATTGGAAAACCCTTTATTCTCCTTTGAAATCAATACAATTCTTAGATGTGGATACCTCCAAAAGGAGCTGTTACAACAGCTTCAAAAGCTTCTTCAAGCGCTGAAAAACGTTGCTAACGCATTTTATTTTTGATGTTCGGTAAAAAACGAAGAAAGAAAATCTTGGAAAATACCCATAAAAGCAGAATCAGCACACACCATCTTTTCGTCGACTTCAAAGCTGCATGCGACAGCACGAAAACGAGTTGCCTATACGCCGCGCTGTCTGAATTTGGTATCCCCTTAATACCAACAGCGCCATCCGAATTGGAAAGAACCTCTCCGAGCCATTTAGTACCAAACGAGGTTTCAGACAAGGGGACTCGCTGTCGTGAGATTTCTTTAACCGTCTGCTGAAAAGATCGTGCGAACCGCATAATTTAATCGCTCAGGCACAATTTCTAATAACATCATACACATTCCTGCCGTAAGCCAACGATATTGACGTCACCGCGCTGTTAGTTCTGCCTTGCTTTTCTAAACCGGATAATGAAGAAAAGCGAATGGGTCTGGTGGTGAACGAAGACAAAACGAAGTATCTCCTGTTTTCAAGCAAACAGTCGGCGCACTCGCGTATCGGCACCCATGTCACTGTTGACCGTTATAATTTCGAGGCTCTAAAAGACTTCGTGTATCTAGAAACCCGCATTAACACCGATAAAAAAGTCAGCCTTGACATCCAACGCAGAATCTCCCTTGCCAAAAAGTGCTACTTTGAGCAAGTAGGTAATTGAGCAGTAAAGTCCTCTCTCGTCGAACAAAACTAACAAGCAAGACTCTCATCATGCCCGTCCTAACGTATGGCGCAGAAGCTCGGATGATGACAGCATCCGATAAAGCGGCGTTTGGATTGTTTGGGAGAAAGTTTCTGCAGAAGATTTTTGAGTCTTGGCACCTTGGCGATGGTGAGTATCGTAGGCGATAGAACAATGAACTGTATGAGCTTTATGACGACATAAACATAGCGCAGCGAATAAACATCCAGCAGCTACGTTGACTGGGTCATGTCGTCTATAATGGAAGCAAACGCTCTGGGCCTGGAATCATTTAATGTCGTACGTACCAGCTGGTGGTAGCAGGGCAAAAGGAAGATCACCTCTACGTAGGAAAGATCAGGTGAAGAGAGACTTGGCTTCTCTTGGTATGTCCAATTGGGGCTGAGAAGGAAATGACTGGCGCGTTTTTTGTTAAATTCCACCAAAATCGCTTAAGCGGTTATCGCGTCACTTAAGAAGAATAAGAAGAAAAAAAAAGAAATCATTAAGTGCCAAATTAGGGTTGTAAGGTGGACAAACCTTTATTTCGATCTTTTGAGCGCTCAAACCATCTCTTAAGCGAAGCGAGCCGTTACGTGAGAGCTCGCATTGTCTTGATAAAGAGTAATTCGTTTACGGCGCACGGTTTTCCTTTGTTCTTCGAAAACTTGTGGCAAACGAATGATTGGGCACCACTAAAAACTGACAGTTTTAAATTTCTCTTGAGGTGCAGCTGCAACATGACCAGATTTTCCGAAAAAAACAGGCGGTTATGTGCTTTGAGGTGCTTCTAACGCAAACAACTTTTGTTGGATTAAGCTCGTCTTGGAACACTCGTCCAGTCGATTGCTAGTTTGCTTTCGGTTCATCTGCAGAGATTCGAGAGTCGTCACCTGCGATGTCATAGGCAGCCTTTGCACCAAGGCGGCTTAATTTTAGCAATTGTCATACCTTGAAAAAAAAAATAAACATTAATAAAAAATAAAAAAAATAAAAAAATAAAAAATAAAAAAATAGTCAGAACCAGTAAAAATTTGTGATGCCCTTTCGTTTGTCGCAGGCTGTACGTACTTGCCTGCAGAAGTAAATCTTGATGCCTGTGTATGCGGCTGTTTGATAACGGTGTAGGTGTATCATTAACGCCATTCAAGAGCAAATGCGATAAGACTGAAGTTTATATGTTTAAGTATTTCTTTTTCCCTTTTCATTTCACCTATTTAATTTTTCGCTTGTTCAGTCCTTTATTGTTACTTTTGCTGCGCAGGAGTTTCAGTTTGCTGCTGCTGCTTTTGTACTTATGATGTTGTTATTTTCTTAAAAGTAAACATTACATTCAGTATATGATGGATTTTACGTATGTGTGCGCATGTGTGTATGTATGTGAATGCCCACTAGGCACTTCGTGGTTAGTTGTTCCATCAACACGGTGGAACTGGGACCCAACTGGAAATGCAAAACTAAGTAAAAGCTTTTGAAATGATGAAAGTCATGGGTAAAAATAAATATTAAGACAGGATCTGGCATATTCGTCAGTTGATTTCCTTTGGTCAGTATAGCGTTTTACAGTGTGAAATCGTTTAAATTACCAAATTAAATTAAATTTTTCTACGTCAAGTCTCGACTTCGGGAATAAGACACGAAGGTTGGTCACAACCGATGCACAGTGGAGCATTTAGTATAGATTTCGTGAATTAATGCTATAAATTCATAAATGCATAGGATCTGATTTTTTTGCATTTTTTTTTTTTTTTTTTTTTTGCTTTTCACTCCTCTCAGAAGCATAGGGCCTCGACAAGACTCTTCCATCGTACAGGGTTCTGTGCTGTGGTTTTGCACCGTCCCATGAGATGTCGGTATCTGCTAGGTCGCGCAGCATTGACCTTCTCCAAGTGTTTTTTGGTCGACCGCGACCTCTGCTCCCTTGCGTGTTCCAGTCCAGTGCCGTTCTCGTGATGCTATCTGGTGGTTTTCTCAGTGTGTGACTTATCTATCGCGACCTTCTGCGTTTGATTTGCCTAAGGATGGGTTCCTCGTTCGATAATCTCCACAGTGCGTTGTTATTGATGGTGTTTCGCCAGAACAATCTGCAGATGCAGAATCTGCAGGATTTTTTGCATACTTCCCTAAAATATCATATCAACTACCGATTGAAAAATGGCAGGCAAAATCAGGAAGACGTTAAGAAAACAAACAAAGCAACAAAGACGCGAATTGGTTAAGACGTCAAAGATAAAACTGGTTCAATTGTTGATCAACCAATCTCCGGATTGAGTAGCCGGGCATATGACTAGAAGGCTCTTTAGAAATGCTGAGTTATCGGCTGCAATCACTAATGCAGACTTATATTTAATAAAAAAGATGCATATTCCTGGAAAGTTCCGAGCTTAAGAAAGAAAACAAGTTTTTTCCTGCTCACAATTAGATTTTGTGGATTTTTTGATGTTTTCAGGTGTTACCGCCTCATCTGGACGTCCACGCGGTCATGCATCATCGGCATCTCAACGACCACATTTGAAGTCAGTAAAGCATCGCTTTATTGTTGTTTCTGATGGAGCGGAACTCCATAACACTTTTCAAGCTACGGTATTTTTCCGACCTAGAAGCAGTGCAAAATTAAAACACGAAGTTCTTTTTGATCCATTGCTTGGAAAATAACAAAAGTAGCGTCACTCTTAGCACAAAAACTCACAAACTAATGAATAGAATAATAAATAAATAAATAGAATAAGGTTGGTTCAATTTCAAGGGTGGATGTTGAATGTAAACCACACCTAAACGTCAAATTTTTTCTGCATTTCATTTGATATTTTCCAATTTCAGACTAACTCAATTTGAATCATAGAAAGATACACAATCGAGCAATGCGTTAAAGTTATTCAGGCTTATTATGAAATATTACTGCTTTTCGCGATAGTATGGTTGAAGAGCCGTCCACTTCAACTCGTCGTCGTGCCAACAATTGCACCTCTCACGCTCATCGTTGATGAGCATTATGCATAAAGACTTGCCTTTACACGCTTACAAGGTGCAATTGACTCAAGAACTAAAGCCTCTTGACCATTTCAAGCGTCGTCCATGGTCAGAATGGTGGCAGGAAATGGCAGCAGTGAATGACCAATTTTCGAAGAAAATCATCTCCAGTGATGAGGCACATTTTCACCTCAGTGGATTCGTCAATAAGCAGAATTGCCGCATGATAATCCAAGAGTGATTGCCGAAAAACCAATGCACCCACAAAGAGTGACTGTTTGGTGCGGTTTATGAGCCGGCGGCATCATTGGGCCGTATTTTTTCCAAAATGAGGCCGGTCAGGCAGTTACTGTGAATAGTGTTCGCTATCGTGAGATGATAACGAATTTTTTATGGCCCGAATTGGAAGATATGGATGTGGACGATATGTGGTTTCAACAGGACGGCAGGACGGTGCCACTTGTCACACAGCTAACGAAACAATGGCTCTTTTGCGTGAAAAATTTGATGGCCGAATAATCTCACGTCGCGACGATGTCAATTGGCCGCCAAGATCATGTGATTTGACACCGTTGGACTTCTTTCTTTGGGGTTATTTGAAAGAAAATGTGTACATCGATAAGCCAGCAAAAATTCAGGAGCTAAAGGATGAGATAATTCGGCTCATTAACGGCATAGAACCTCACTTATGCATCAGCGTCATCGAAGATTTTACCATCGGATGGAGGTGTGCCGCCGAGGCCGCGCCGATCATTTGGCCGATATTTTGTTTTATGCATAATTGAGTTATACCAGTATTATCATAATAAAGAGAAAAGGTAATCATTTCTTAAAACAATTATATTTTATTTAAAATCAACACCGGCCCTTGAAACTTAACCATCCTTTATTAAATCGCTTAAAAAGGCCTCTTCTATTCCTAAAACTTTTTTCTATAGGTACGTAACTGCCTGCTTTTTCAGTGATGCAACGAATTTATTTGCCGATTTCTTTTCATCTAACTTCGTGTCTGATGAAGATATTCAGGAAGAACATTTGGCAGCCATTTGCCATCATTTCTTGAGGAAAGTGTATTCTTCAGTTGATTTCGGTACACTTGTTCTATCAGTTGATGAGGTCATTGTGGGATAGTTAAAGATTAAAAACTCTGCTCATTCGAATGTAGATGGGTTTCCTGTAACTTTGTTTAAAAATTGTCGCTCTTTAGTGCAACCTCTCGAACTAATTTTAACATATCCTTGGCTGAAGGAATATTTATCGATGATTGGAAGCTGAGTTCAATCACTCCTATTTTCAAAAGCGGTAGTAAAAGCGATATTGCAAATTACAGGTCAATTTCCAAATTATCTGCTGTATCTAAATTTTTTTATTCTGTTCTTAAAGACAAGTTATATTTTAGCGTTAACGTCCAATTAGTCCTAGACAGCACAGTTTTGCAGTTGCAAGATCTTCGTTATCTAACTTATCCATTTTTTCTGATGATTGCCACGCAGGCTTCCAGAATGGTTTCCAAACTGACGCGATGTACACGGATTTTTCTAAAGCCTTTGATACAACCTCCCATACGATTTAGTAACTAAATTAGCTTGTCTTGGTTTTCATTCAACTTTCCTTGATTGGATTCGATCCTATTTAATAAAGAAATGCAGTACTGTAGTTATCGACGGAGTTTCTTCGAAACAGTACATCGCCACCTCTGGTGTACCTCAGGATAGTATTTTAGGACTTTTGTTATTTGTTTTGTTTATTAATGATATTTATTCGTGTTTTTCCTACGCTTATTTTCTTCTCTATGCTGATGATCTAAAAGTGTACGCTGAAATAAGAAATTCTAGTGATTCAGCCGTCCTACAGTCCGAGTTTCGTAATTTATTTTCCTGTTGCCTTATGAATCGTCTATTTCTTAATATTGAAAAATGTCATAAAATCACATTTTCTAAGCTTCAAAACCCCATTAAGCAGCCTCTTATCAGTGGCTTCAAAAAAAGGTGTTTTTCTCAATTTTTTTTTTCGAGGCGAAAAAAGCGACACACAGGAATAATCTTTTGCATTTATTTGAAGACATGATTGAAGAGCAATAAACAATTTTTTAACATAAATAAAAAAACAAAATGGCGGACATATGCGTGATCTCGCACAGCTTCTCGTTGCGCGCTAATAAGCCGGCGTGTAAGATTGCGTTCGTAGTTTTCACCTGAAACACAAAAGAAAGATATTGTCTTATTCAGAAGGCTTTCCCGCATATAATAGACTACTCTTGTATAAAAATTAGGGGTGTGCGAATATTCGAAATTTCGAACTATTCGAAGCGAATCGAACCGAATTATTCGATCCGAGATTCGACTCAAATATTCGAATGGTTCGAAAATATGAAAAAATTAACACACAATTAATTATTGAAAAAAAGTGCTTTTTTCGCTATGTTTTTCTCAAAAAAGGTGTTAAATAACATTAAAAAATGAATTTTTTTTTGTATTTTGTTAGTTAATTAGTTGCGCATTTTAATTATCTTTATATAGATTATCGGTTTGAAACGACAACTTTCGTCGTTTGTTTTTTAATCTTATACGCCATTTTCAAAAACATGGTTTTGAGAAAACGTGTTTCAAAGTTTTCAGAAGGTAGACAGTATACTCACACGAGGGACAGTACACAGACCTGTAACTCCGAAATCACTTTGAATTCCGCTATAAAATTTTGTGGACATATTCTCTTATAATATATCTATCGATTGCGGTAAAAAAAACAAAAATTGATTTTTTGAAGCCGACTGATAAGGGGCCCCCCTTAATACCTCTTATCATATCAATTCTACATATCTTGCTTCGTCCGATGTGATATAAAATTTAGGGGTTTTCTTTGATTCAAATCTTAATTTTATCACGCACTTAAATTATGCCGTTTCCAATTCTCCTGCTATGCTCGTTTTTTTGTTAGACGTCACTTATCGCACTTCACTCACCGATGTACTCTTAAGATATTTTATTCTGCGTTTGTTCGATCCAAATTAGATTATGCTGCTTTTATTTGGAGATCTTATCATGCAGTCCATAAAAATCGAGTGGAGAGGGCTTAAAAAATGTTTCTGCGTTTCGCACTACGTTCACTCAATTTCTCAGATTCGAAAACATCATACGAATCCCGCTGCCGTTTGATTAGTCTCTTTCCATTAAGTGACAGAGGTACTTTTCAGGCAGTATCATTTATCTTTGATCTCATTAATAGCAAAATTGACTGCCCTGTCCTGCTAGAAAGAATACAGTTTAATGTTCCTTGCAGAAATTTTCGCCGTTACAAGATTTTTCGCTTTGGCTTTAGAAGGACATTATATAGTGCCAATGCGCCTCTCGTTAGAACGTTGCCTGACCTTAATTATCTCGCCTCCCTTTTGGATTTAGACCTTTCTAGGGCCAAACATGTATTTCAAACGCAATTAAAAAATTATTTTATATGTAAGAAATCAAAATAATACTTAGTATATATTTGTTATTTTAGTTTCTTAATTATTAATTTCGTTAAAATTCAACTGTAACTTGTATATATTTTTAGCAATTTAATGGTTTCTTATGCTGATAATCTAATTTTTCTACACTTTTTAATATTGAATATTGTAAATTTGTATTTTAGATAAATACAGAAATGTCATGAAATATTAGCAGCTGGTCTTATCTAACTCGGAAAGAGGTGAATGCAATTAAACTAGTGCCATCTATGTGTGAGGCCCAGCCTATGTGTTAGATATCATTCTGTCATGTCTCCCAGAATATGGGAAATAGATAATCGACAAGAAAGGATCGAATGCAGGATCAGTTCGGAATGTATTATAACTGCTTTCTTCGAAATTGGTGCACCAGAATATGGCGTCCAGCACACGATGAACGTGGAAAGAAAAGCTCACTTAGACCCAGGCAAAACGGCGGCTCACAGGTGTATCAATCAAGCAATAAGCTGTTGGCGCAGACCTCTTTCACGTGGCCCCAAAAAAAAAAGTGCGTGTAGTGTAGTACACATAACAGAAGTGAAACTTTCAAGGCAGACAAAGAAAGATTATTATTAAGACTATTATTAGCAACCACAAGGAAAAACTCAGGAAAAATAACCTAAAGAGTATCTAAGATATATATAAGGTATAACTCTCTCTCTCTTTTTCCTCTACGGTATATCTTTTTTCTCCCTCGCGGAACGAAAATGCCCAAAACGTTGCATGGCCTTGAAATTTTACTCTCCATTCTCGCTCGTCCATCGACGCCTAAAAAGTTTCACTTCAAAAAGTCACAAGATATTAAATCACAAGATCTCGGTGGCCAATTGTGATCACCTCTTCGAGAGATAACACGGTACGGAAACTTGTCCATAAAAAATCGTTAATCATCTCTCGACAGCGATAGATAACACCTGTTATTGGAAAACCTTATATAAGTTGAAATAGTTTTTGTTTTTTTTTTTGTACGTGCTTGGATGTATTTTCATGCGCTGAGCACGATCCAGGTGTTCAAAATACCCAATACATTATAATATAGTTTTGAAAAATCGGCGGTAAGAATCCATAAAAAATTATTTTTGGGTCTTTTTCCGCTACTGTGCTAAAAATCCTGGCGTTCTAGAAATTTAATCCAACACTAAAATAGCCATTTATGCAACTTCCAAAATAAATAAAGAATTTTAACGCCCTTTACCAATTTTCTCCAAATCATAACTTCTCTGAAAATCGAATTAGAGCTCAAAATTACATCGGGAATCAGTGTCTTATCAAAAAAAGAGTGAATTCTGTAGACCTTTGTAACCCAATGTGCTTATAGCCGCCATATTCCATAATTATTCTAAGATTTCTGTAAAAGAGTTAGAGCTGAGAAATTGGACTTGACATCCCTTTTCTTTACGAAAAAAGTGCTCGATTTTCAGAGCATTCATTTCATGACCAAATTATTGAGAAATTACATGCGATCGCCAAGAAATTGTGACCCAAGCAGTGCGAAAATGGTACAGTTTTTTCTTGCCTGAACATCACTCGAATCAGGCTTGAGGTCTTTGGGACTGATGTGTTAAGAAGCGACCATCCTGGCTCCTTGTTGGCACCACAAGATCTACTCAGATTTCTTTGCAGGTCGGGGAGATTTAAATAAAACTAAAAAGGGAATCCGAGTAAAGTACAATGGATTTAATAGTGTCTGAGTGCTGTACTTGCCCGACAAAAAAAAAACAAAATGGGCTTCTGTGTATTTCGTGTTAACTCTGTTTTGAGCAGTCCAATCTAAGCTTTCAAGCGTTCGCCTTACAACACTTAGGTGAGATTAGTAAGACATTCTGCCGTTGTTATTGTAAAATAACGCAAAAACTTCATGGAGCAGCAACGGAATAATTTATGTAGGTACCTGCCGCCCTCGGGCTTAACCCGAAGGGCTCCAAAGAACAGCGCATTAAAATAATGCGTTAATCAGCACTCCAAAACACTAAAATCATTGTCGATACCAATTGGTAGTGCGGAAGGGACACTCTAGCTACCTTGACCGGATTCGAGGCCTGTCTAAACCTTTGTAGTACGTTGGATCCGACACTCGGTTGGAAAGCATCTCCATATCGAATCAAAAAAGGTCTATCCTTTGGGTGTTTTGGGTGTTAAACCACAACCACCTCGATATTTCCCGAGGGGTCACCCTCCCGTACAGATCGGAGCAAACTCCATCGGCGCCTGTTTCCCGTGGCACCAAATTTAAGTATCCGTTTCGTAGGCGAGACTACTACCAATTGAGCTTGCGCACAGTTCTGGACTGGTGGACTAGTTACGAGTAAGCAAATGCTTTAACCTATGAAATATTGACACTTCGATCCTAAGAACAGATTTTGAGATACAGATTCAAAGTATGCAGTTTTTGTTTCTTCAGTATTTTTTTTTTTTTATTTTTTTTTGCCACACAACGTAATTGGTGTAAGCTGCGACAATCCAGACCTTTTCCTACTGGGAAGCATTCCAACTGCTACTCGCATGCTCCTCCTCAATGCCTTTCTCCATACTTTGCTGATAAGTCAAATTCCAATGAATTTCTCATTATTCTTCAACAATTTTTTCTTTCACTTTTCCTGCTCCTTTAACTGCTTCGCTATTCGTGGCATTCGTGATTGTTGCCTTTTGCTGTTGGCTCTAATTTGGTTTTGTTATTTTGTTTGTTCTTCTTGTTTTTCTTGTTTTCTTTCTTCCTACCTTGGCATGTCGATAATTATCGCACCAAAAGCGCACATTTAACAACAACAATTAACGTTAATTAGTGTGGCTTCCGCTGAAAAGCAACATACGCGGCAGATTGCAAGGAAGGCGAACGCGTATCCTTTGAAATGCTCACACGGAAATCACAGAACCGCACAGAAGATGTATTTTGTGAAGACGACGAGATAAGATAAAGATTCAAAAGAGTAAATAAAGAAGATTGTAGATCTGGTGGAGATAATTATCTTGATATTTGAAGGTTGGGTTGTTAAAAAAATTTACCAAAAGAAGTGCACTCAGAATTTATCTGCATTTGGCATTTTCTTTCTAACTTAAACAGCAAGAAACCCGAATTTGTAGGTTTTTGACTATCATTAGGCGTTTTTTTCTGATTTGTGCTTGCACTAGTTTATATATACGAGGTGTGTTCAAAAAGTATCGCGAATTTTGTGTTTTTTTCAAAAATTATTTATTTTATCATTAATATCTGTTTCACCCCCTTATACACTAGTACCAACGTTTTTTCCAATCTTCGAGGATCTTCAAAAAATAATTTTTTTTATCTTGTTCAGCTCCTTCTTCGGTGCCGTCTTTATCTCGTCAATCTGAGCGTAGCGTCGTCCTTTCATGTGCCTCTCAGGAACAAGAAAAAGTCAGAAGGGGTCAGATCTGGGGAACACGGTGGCTGTGGCATCATAATGTGTTGTTTTTGGCCAAGAAGTCGCGTGACGCAATAGCCAATTTTTGTTCTTCCACAAATCCGAGCGTTTCTTGCGGATCGCTTCGCGCAAATTGCGCATAACTTGCAGGTAATATTCCTTATTGACCGTTTTACCCTGTAGCAAGAAATCACGATGCCCAATGCCCCTGCAATCGAAGAAAACGGTAAGCAAAACTTTTACATTCGACCAAACTTGGCGCGCTTTTTTCGGTATTGGTTCATGCGGCAGCTTCCATTGAGATGATTGGGCTTTGGTTTCCACGTCATAACCACAAACTCACGATTAGTCACCAGTTATGACCCTCTGGAGCAAATTTGGGTCGTCGTGGACAGAGTCCAACATCTCATTAGCAATGTTCATGCAATGTTGCTTTTGGTCGAAATTGAGCAGTTTTGGCACGAATTTTGCGGCGACCCGTCTCATGCCCAAATCATTGAAAAAAAACGAATGGCACGAAATGGCCAATCGATATGTCTAGATCCTCAGCAACTTCTCTAACAGTGATTCAACGATTGGCCAATACCATTTTCTTCACTTCATCAATTTTTTCGTCTGTTGTTGAAGTGCTCGGGCGTCCGGCCCGCTTTTCGTCGTTCACATCTTCTCGGCCTTCTGAGAAGGTTTTGTCCCACCGACAAACGTTGCCCGGGTCCAAAGTAGCTTCTCCGTATGACACAGTCAACATTCGGAATGCATCGTTTTTCACTGAAAATTTGATACAGGTTCTTTGGTCCATCTTTTTGAATAGATAAAAATCGAAGACGAGCCGAAACACGTGCAAGCAAAGCAGGTGTCAACAATTAACTGAACATTCAAAATGGCCGAACTCGTCGGCATGAGTGAGAGACATGAGTACGAACATATCGCCACAAAAAAATCGAAATTCGAATATACGTAACCTGCGAAAATTCAAAATTCGCCATACTTTTTGAACACACCTCGTATTATACATATTTTATCGGATTTTACCAAGAAATATATTTGCACTGAATATTTAAATTATGAATCACAGATATATTGTTAATGGATTGATTGGTGTTTTTTGCCTTTCCCCATATTTCTATTCAGTATTTTCAGAAAGGAGTAAAAAATGACAAAACATTGTAAGCACCTTATTATAAAGCGATAGTTTGGATGCTCGTCCAATCAGCCAATTGCCTTTACCTATTCTTAATTTAATTTCTTTTGTTAATGATATCCTGTTTCCATGTTAGTCAATAGTTATTCCAAAAGATTTCGCTGCTGGATAGACATTTATTTCGTTGTTTTTTAGAAGACGATTATATTTTGATGTCTTTTCGTTTGTATCATACATGTATCTTACATAGTTTTGTCTTTATTAACTTCTATACCCCATTCATCAAACCAGTTTACTAAATTGTTTACTAATTTTTCAAGTGTGAAAGTTGCCCGTTTTTCGTCAATGTTTGCTGCCATTAATACAGTATCATCTGCGAACGTTGCTATCATTCCATGTTGCTATCATGTGTTGTGGGAGTTGGCACATCTGCGGTGTATATGAGATATAACAGAGGTCCTAGTACACTGCCTTACTGTGTACCAGCTGTCCAGCTGTCATTGATAAGATATCGGAATATTCGTCCTCAAATTTTATATAAAATTTTCAATCAGTTATGTAGCTCTTCAAAAGTTCATAATAGTTTTTTGGAAAGATTCGTTGGAGTTTATGCAAAAGTCCTTTATGCCAAACTTTATCAAGTGCTTTTTCAATGTCCAATTCTATATAGCTACACAATATTTTTTGCCATTCATATCGTATTAAGTATTTTGTTTAGCAAATGGGTAACTACCACCCACAAGCGAGCTGGGCAGGCTGAGAGAGGCTGCGGATGGACAAAACTGATGTTACCTGTCATGTCCGATCGACTGTCGCAAACCCTTCTGTCATTAGGCAGAGGGGAGTGCAGATGGCTGGTTGGACTGATGACGGGCCACTTTCTGTGGGCAAAGCACATGGAAGGGTTGGGCATCTCAGACAGTGTACTCTGCCCAGCTTGTGAAGAGGAGGATGAGACGGCGGACCACTTCCTGTGTGTCTGCCCCGCCTTCGCTCGAATCAGGTTTGAGGTCTTTAGCACTGATGTGTTAAGAAGCGACCATCTGGGCTCCTTGGCACCACAAGATCTACTCAGATTTCTTCGGAGATCGGGTAGATTTAAAGAAAATTAAAAGGGAGTCCAAGTGTAGTACAATGGACTCAATTAATGTCTGAGTCCTGCAGTTGCTAGTTGTCCCGCCAAAAAAAAAAAGTATTTTGTTGACAACCCTGTGGATTTGTTGCCAGAATTGGTTCTAGTTGCTCAAACAATATTTTGTCGAACATTTTTGAAAGTATTGGCAATAAGCTATGACGCAGTTAACCGGTCATCTTAACCGGTGGGCTTTGAGAAAACGAATAACATTTTCGTGATTTATAACTTGATCTAGCTCGTCGTTTCACCTTATACGCCAATCGCCGTGGTCTGTGATTGCTCGAAAAATTTGTTTGAGTATTTCGTTCAAAGGCTTGCAGTTTTGCTTTATCGGCTTGAATTAGCGTCCACGATTCAGCTCCATAGCAAAAGGCTGGTCTAATGATGGTTTTATACAAATCAATTTGCATTATCTGTTTAGTAGTTTCGACTTGAAGAGTTCCGTATGGTACGCGTACGATCTGTTACATGATGGAAAGAATAATGAGATGCCGCCTATCGTGGTACCGTTACTTTGCTCTCAGCGAATTTGACAATGAGTTACGTCATATTAGCACCAGTATGGCCAGATTACCATTTTCGTAACTTGATTAGCATTTTTGTTTTTTTGTTATTTAGTCTCGGAGTTTTAGTTCTTTCTTCATGACACTTTTCTAGCCTGTTCTAATCAAAAGTAAAGTTTATAATTTTGTAAAATATACTTTTTTTTTAAATTAGGTTAATAATTCACTCAGTTTTATTTAGCTTTACTTTTTTTAACACCTAGTCGATTGCAGTTGTTGTTGGTGTTCTTCTGCTTTCAGTAGTCAAAACTCTCTCTCTCGCTACTGCAGTGTTCCCTAGCTTTGGGTATAAACACGCACTAAAATGCCCATTTAAAGAAAATGAAATACCAAATTTTTATTGAATTATTTAAAGAACTTTGTATGCGTGACAAATTTTCTTTAAAATGTGCGTTTTTTCTAATAAATGTGTTATGCTTATGTACAATTTAATTTATAAGTTTTTTTTTTGTTAAGCGAGACTCCTTTGTTAAGGGAACGACTTTTTTGCTATATTTGAGGTTACGTAACAATATAAGGTACTATTTTTGTAAAAATGTTAGTATGGTTTTTTCAGTATTTTCTGGTATTTTGTTGCTTATTTTTACAATGAATACCTCTCTGCCCTATGTCCCACTAAGGATTGAGGACCGGACGAAATGATTGCATCTTTATGGTTTTAATTCGCATTCAGTAACTTTAAACGCCTTTTAAAATGTGTAAAAAGGTTTTCAATGTTCAGAAGAGTTGAGAAAAGAACATTTAATATTCTTGCATTAACTTAAAAGAAGCACCTTGAAAATAGCAAACTTTATAAAAATCAACAAATTTACATTAGCACTAAAATCTTCTCAGACTGACCTTTTTTAACATTCTTTTGTTTAATAATACAGTTTTTTTTTTAACTTACACTTTCGGTAGCTTTAAATTAAAAACAAAAAGAAACAAACACCAAACTTAAAAATTTTCACATTTTGGGTATAAAAAAGCATTAAATTTATTGTGAAGAGCAAATGGCTGGCAACACAACTTGGCAAACACGTCACGCACTCTCTGATGGGCGCAATCTTGTTTCTGTCATTCTTGAATCTGTTAGCTGCTGGAATTCTCTCATCTACGGTGAGGCTTGCTGAATTCTCTCTACTCAGTTTGAAATCTAAGCAGTAAACAACTCCACGACTTCGCCAATTTTCTGATGTTGGCTTATTTTGTCGGGACATGATCATATAGTTCGTCTTATCTTCGTTAAGGTCAATTCTAGCAGCTGCAATTTCAATATCGGCGAAGGTCATATTGGATAGGTCATGTTTTTTTTTTTGCTGACAACTCCTATGTCATCCTACCTAATTAGGTAGTTCTGTTTAAAATATGTCCTGCCCTTTTTGGGTCACTTACTTAAAGGGTCCCGGTGGGCTAGAGCTCCAAAATTTTTAGGCTTTTTACTTAACTTCTTTTACATACAAAAATGAAAAAAAAATGTTGTTTGTCAACTTCAATAATTTTAAAAATGGCGCTGAAGTAATTATTAAATTAAAAAAAAAATATTAATCAGTATGACTGTGGATATGTCCCGTACCAGAATAAAAAACAAAACAATTTGACAATATGGCACGGTTTTGAATTTGGCACTCTAAAAGTCGGGTATTTATCAGTTTTTTAATCGAAAAAATACGAAATAATTGAAATAATAATATGATCCTAGTAGAGGCGATAGCCATTGAACACATTAAAATTTCAGATTATTCGGTTGAATAGCTTTTTTTTATTTGACAACACCAGGCCAAAAAAAAAGTCGTTTCGAGATAAATGAGTTTAGTTAATGGGCTGTTGAAGCTACAATATTGGGAATTTCCGCATGAAATTTTCACAGTAAATTCTTAAGATACTATACTTTCGAAATATCGAAAGAACGAAAACGCGATTTTTTGAAATTTCTAGACCACCGGGTCCCCTTGATCGATGGCAGAGCATTGCATAAGATTGAAGATTGTTTATGAGATAGTAGATTATAGATGATAGTAAATCTACTGTTACCTTTTCGTGAAAATAAGAAATACCTGCTTTAAATACTTTTATCAAATAAGGGCAATACCTCCAATAACCTAATAAAAAATAAGAAAATAGTCAGATCTAAATTGGCGGGTTGAGCATTTCGCTTGCATATTTAACTCTCTCTATTGCTTCAAATTTATAAATTTCGGCGCAACGCTTGACGCGCGACTTTAAGTATGGCTCTTTCGAACCTGATTCACATTAGGGTGGATTTGGCAGTGATCTGTCAATGTCAGTCAAAAGTAACAATGGCCGATGTGTTCACATGTTCACAAAAAAATAGCCTAAATAAAATAAATCTATATTTAATAATTAAATAAAATTATATTTTGTGGTACATATGGATGTTATTTACCTCACCAGAACAAAAAATCAGTGGGCGTGAGGCATTCACAAAATGCGTTGTATGGGGTTAGGAAAGTTATTAAGTCAATGTAAAGTCCTGTGAAATAAAATATTTTAAAAATATTATTGCTGATATTCAAAGCTCAAAAGTTATTTTTAGCTATTGCAACTTTCTAACCGAATAGACGTCACTCATCCTTTTTCTTCGAATATTTAAGAATCAAAAATGAATCAAAGTGAAGCCCTTAAAAACCATAAAGGCGAAATTAAAACAACAGCAGCCCCCACCAACCAACTTTCACGCTTAATTCCGTTTGCTTGGCCTTTTCTGCTGACTAAGCATAAAGCAAAAAATAAAAAAAAAAAAATAAATAAAAAAAACCAAACGCTGACTTGTTAAGTGATACCCTTTTTATTAATTTTCATGGTCACAAAATCCCGATCGAAAATCAAATTAACAATGACATGTGTTTTCACGCATTCGGTCACAAATTACCCAACCTGTTCGGGTGGGGGCAACAAAAACAACAGTAATAGGATATGCGCTTATTCGTACCCGTCCGAATACTCACACATTTGTATGTGTGCATGTGAAGTGGTGGGTGAGTGGTTATGCAAAAACATGCAATACATTACATCAACAACGAACCACTACTCGTGTTAAAGAACAGCAACAACAAACAACAAGTGGGTGTGAATGAAAGCATGCAATAACAATGATGACAGTGCAAATGTGAGGTGAAGCACAAGCGCAAGCAAAAACAATAATAACAACAAAGGTTATATGGAATGCTGCCATTTTGATGGAATTTTAACCGAAAAATGGTCGATTTTTTATTTAATTTTTAATTTGGATAGGTTAGTGAAATTTTTGGCTGGCTTAGACGAGTGTGTGTAATTTATGCGGTATTGACAGACGAATGAAGGACTGCTAGAAGTGGACATAACTTTTAGGTAAGAATATAAATGCATCGCTGCATATTTAACGAACTTAAGGGGTTATATACATATGATTATTGTAGAAAAATGTTTTTAGTGAACGGTTTATTTACCCAAAAACAAATTTCCTCGATATGAAAACCGCTTTGCATAAAAAAAAACTATTTTTGAAGGGTTGAAAAATTAAAAAAAAAAATTAATTCCAGCGAACTATGCAAATATTTATAAAAAGCGAACCGTTCAGATTCACGAGGTTGTAACTTCGAATAATTAATAAAAAAATTTATGCAAATGGGTCAAATAGTTTTTGATAAATAATGATCACCGCGACGGTAATTTTCAAAAAACACAACTTCGAGATAATCGCGTCTAAAGTTTTGCGTGCACTTCATTTATGGATAAGGTCGCGCGCTTCCGATCTTTTTGATTTTTTTAATTTATATTTTTGAGATGATGTACTTTTAGAATATGCCATAAAAATTCGTTCGATTTTTTAGTCCAACACAAGGTATATAACCCCTTAATTAAAATGGACATCACTGACCGAACGAAAAGGGCTCTGAATTAAACTTTAGGAAAACGATCGGACGTGTTTATTGTAACATTCATTTAAATAAAGAGTTGAAAGATTCTTAACAAGTAAACTCGACTTTTATTTGCACAGCGGAAAATTAAATCCCACATTTAGCTGCAGCAGCAAATGCCAGATGTTGCAAAACGCCTCAGTCAGTATGACTCTTAGAAATTTCTTATTTTCTTTCTCGCAACGGCCTACTAAGCTAACAAACCACCTTACAACTGCTGGAAAAATCCAATGCCTTACTCGCTTCGCATAATTGACCTTGCACAAAAAGTATTGCGAACTTTTTATCTGCTGAAAGCTAATCTCCTCTAATTAGTCGTAGTAAAATTATTTATTAATAACTTTAAAATCTTTTACTATCTGTTTATTTTTCATTTTCTCCAGCAAAGTCGCTGACAAACACAACACTCCATAATTTTGGCTGATTTTCATGAAAATATTTTCGCGCAGTGGCAACCTTGTTTGCATGCATACGTTTGTGAGCGCGCGTAAGTGATATATAAAGTCAACAGCAATATTCAATACTTAAAGCCCGACTGTCAAGCCCTTTGAGTGGAGAGTCAATAGCACAGCAACAGTTTTGTTGTAAGCAAATGTTACAGTTCGCTATTATTGTTGTAGTTATTGCTTCAATTTAGCTCTTGTACAAGTCCACCCAAGCATTTTGTGCAAGGCAGTATCAGTGCATAAAATTTGTTCATGTATGTGTGGGTGTGTGTGTATGTGTGTATGACCCCGTCTGTATGCTGGTAATTAGTCGTGACATGAGCATCGATTGTCCTCGACTAACGGAACGCCTGCAGAAGTCAACCAAATGGAAATGTCACAATTATCCAGTACAAATTTTGTGAAGCGAAAAGAGAGAGGGTTGTATGCACGCACTACTTGGGGCGGAAAATGAGACAGTTGAATCTGCAGACAGTGCAGTTAAAGCACATGAAAACAATGTTGTACTACAATTAAAATATTTTTCATAAATGGACTAGTTCTATGAGAGATGATTGAAAAAGTGCTGCTAAATTTTGCTCAAATTTGAGTGTTTCCAATATATTTATAAAACAAACTTCTCCAGCAGAGCCAGAGCAGGGCTCGGCTATGCGTTGAAAAGACCAAGAAGAAAAATTCTTACTTAGCTTCCGTGGGTGTATCCAATTAGAGATTATTAGTATAAAGAAAAAACGGCTGGTTTCGGGAGGTATATTTGTCGTACCACAATACGTCCGCTCTATTAACTCAATTGTATTGCTATATTGATTCAAGCCACGTCCACCTAAATAACATTCTGAGGCATATGATTAGAGTACACTTGAAGCCATTTCTCTGCGTAGGAACCGCAATAGGCTCACTTTGACGAGTTCCCGGCAGGTTGTTGCGGGTTTATTTACTTCGGATTGACTCAACAACGAAATATACGGTTGGGGTATAAGTTCATAGTGATTTTATATTTTTTTGTTATTTTACAACAATCTGTTTGCTGTTTGACAAAGGGTAAGTATTCATTCGATAGAACTCCTTCTGCTCTACAAAACCATGTAGCCCGGGATATTTGCGACGCGTATGGACAAGACGAGTCTACAGCACGGAAACGGTTTGCAAAGATCAAAATTGGCGACTTTGACGTCGATGTCACATCCCGCAGCGGAAGGCCTTCTGAATTCGGCGAAGAACTTCTCAAATCAATTTTAAATGAAAACGGTCACCGAACTAGTCGTGAATTTTTAGAAAAAATTTATCGCGATCATAAAACGATTCTCAATCACCTTGATTCAATGGAATTTACCGAAAAATTGGGAACCTGGGTGCCTCACGAGCTCAACAAAAAAAAACAAAAAAAGTCGCCTTCAGCATCTCACCGACCTTCGAGCAAGACGCGTCATAAAAAGCGCTTTTTGTCCCAAATGGTCACGGGAGATGGGAAATGGTGCATCAATAGGAAGCAAAGAAAAGAGTGGGTGGCTTTAACAGATACGCCAAAGCCGAGGGTCAAGCTGGATCTTCATCCCAAGAAGATCATAACAAGTGTGTTTGTTGGATTGGGTGGGCATGGTGCACTGAGAAATGCTTGAAAGGCATACCACGATCAGCAAGTAGCTACCATACTCCAACGCCAAGTTCCATGTTGCACTTGTCGTCAAAGTCGCGAGACCACGAGACCTCGAATGGGACGTTTCTCAGCATCTGCCGTATTGTCGGAACCTTGCACCGATCGATTACCATCTTTTCCGCTCTCTGTAAAACCATATGAAGGGCGTTACCGTCGATAACAAAGAGAGCCCTAAAAACTGGCTCAACAACTTCTTTGACACCAGACCCCGTGATTTGTGGCGGAACGGCATCAACAAATTGGTCGAGAGGTGGGAAGAGATTGTAGACAGCAACGGCGAATATATAATTAATTAACTTATTCATATAATTATTAGTTTTTGTTTCATTCCCCAACCGAATAGTTTGCAATGGATTTGTGAATGAAATTTTGGATGCTCGGAAATTTTTCCAAGCACTGAAGAAATATTGCACATTGGACTGAAGGCCAAAAGAAAGGATTTAATGGGTAGTAAGGGACAGAGGCTCTGTAGACTCACTATTTCTCTGAAAAATGTGCGAAGTTTTTAATGAACTTAGCAGTTTATTGAGGGAAAGAGTATATACTTCATCCATTCTCCGTAAGCGTGACCCAAAAATACAACATCTAAGCCTGGCGAAAGTCGGACAGAGGTGGAGAAAATGCATTGTAGTAACCTCATTCTCAAAAAGAGATATACGCAATGAATTTTTGATGATTCCTATGAGGATCAAATGTCCTTCCCATGGATTTTGTCCCATAATTAGTCCTACAAGAGCCCATAGCTCATTCCTCCTGTGTTTAATAAGGAATTTTACTTGACACGTTAGCTATTTCAGGGGACACTTGGTTGTTTTGCAAGTGTTAATACTGCACCAATGGTCCTCATGAGCTTTTCCAATGAAAGGTACATCAACCGACTGTTTCAGCTATGCTTGGCCCAAGTGGATGCTGGTTCAAATGGATGCTTCCTCAGTAATTCTGTGAAAGATTTGTCAGAGTTGTAATCAGTCGACTGCCGCATTTTATAATCAGCGCGTTGTGGTTTTCTAAAAATACTTCACCTTTAACCCGTTTCGGTCGTATTAAATTTGGACATTGGTGTCGTACTGGTCGGAATTAGTCTCCGCTGAAAAAGCAGTAATACATAAGATTTAAGATTATGAAGTGTGAACAATATTTATTAATTCTATAACTAAATACAGTATAAAATTAGTATGGTTCCTTGCTGTTGTGGCTGAGACTAGTCATATGACCGCAAAGGGGTGATACTCGTATTACACTTAATCGCCTGCCAATTTTGGGCCTCTTCAAAATGCTCTAAAGTCTCCTAGTAGGAACATTCTGCAAACAGTCCATAAATGCAAATAACAGCACCACGTAACACTAAAAGCGTTCCAAACTTTTTCTCTTTCTTCCCAAAAAGAACTTGTCTGGTCATACTACGCTGTCCTTCCTTCCCTGCAGGGAATAAAAGCAGGTGCAGCAGGATATTCGCAAATATTTTCGTTGCCACAATACACATTTACACGGGCATCACACATCTGATATGATATTCTTTTGATTCGAATTTATTTTAATATTCAGACGCTTCACATTTCATTTCGTGGAGCCGCTAAACGCACAGAATGATTAAAATAAACTTCACAAATGATACCATCAAATTCACCGCATTCGAATTCAGCTACATATGCACACATACATACATATGTACATGTGGACTGACCTGTGGTTGTGTATGTTGAAATATGTAAACCACAAAACTCATAATCAACACTTTTGAACTGTTCCCATTACGGCTGACTTATGTGTGTATGTATGTATGCATATTAAATTCACAACAACATTTGTTTCTGTTGTAATTGTTGTTATGACTCTGTTTCTCGTATGATGTACGCATAAGCAAACATGCAATATAGTAACTGTGTGTAGCAAACAATAGTAATATGCACATAATAAATGCTGTCATCACTGTACTCTCACAACAACACCCAGCTCGTACTCAGTTCATTTTCACCCCTGCATACAACAACTTCAATACCTCACCAATATACGAGTGAGTATAACTGAATTTCTCATAACGCTGTCAGTTGTGCTCTAAATCCGCTTTACTACTATTAGCATTCCTATTCAATTTGTTGTTGTTACCACTGCATTATTTGTTGTTATGACTTTTCAGTTATACGAAACCACCGGCAATCGTGTTGTGGTCAACGTTTTGTCATTCATACATTTACTCACCAAATATGAACACACACATGCATGCATGCAAAGAAATGCATATGAATATTAATATACATGCATTCATACATTCATACATACATGTAACTGGCTTTATAGCCTCACGTATGTGCATGCCAGTGTATGCGCATATTTAATAACCTGTTTACATTCCCACCAACTGGCATCTCGTGCATGCACTGACCAGTGCTTAGTGTCCTCTCAGCTTACTTGTTGGCTGTCCTTTCGAATTATTGTTGTAATTTATAATGTATGCAGTCATGCAAAATATCAACACATATTCGTATTTATATGCTTAATGCTGCACACATATTTTTGTTTGATGTGTCAAATTACTCACTGAGTAAGAGAAGAGCAGGAGGATTGAGTGGATTTGACTTTTATGTTTACTTATGGCGAAACTTCTGCGGACACTGATCGCTGCGTTGCTGTGCGGCAAGCTTGAATGTATTTTTCGACTATTCTTTTTGAGACACCATTTTGATGAACAAATATATAATATGTATATGTACTTTTTTTTTGGAACTCCTTCAAAATACATTATTAACACAATGCTGTAAGAGGTATGAATGCTTTGAAGGCATGTAGAGAAAATACACGCAAAATTTTTAAAAATCAAAAAATTACTATAAATAATAATTTTTTTTTTTGGTAAAAAATTTTAACAGCAACCCCAATTGAGCATCTCAAATCATATTAATATATGCACACACACACTGTTTTAGATAACTGTAGCACTAGAAGTTAAGAACAGTTTTGGCACTTTATTTTTTTCTTACCTACTTTGTAACAGAATTGTACACGCCACTTATTTATTTATTTATATTTTTTTATCTAATTTTAGACATTTTTTTACTTTTAAACATTTAGTTCATTCTCTTACAAAACCCATATACATTCTTTCAAAAAAATGTAGGAAATTGTTCATCTAAATTTGTTACATGTCTCTAATTTTTTTTTTTTTGCTGTAATATTGGTACAACTGTCCTCTATAATGTCGCAGAGTTTGAGCGTGATCTGTCAATCAGCTTGTTTTTGGCATTTAATTATTGCAGTCAAACGAAGGTGGGCTCTGCGATTTTCACTATGGATGAAAATATCGAACAAAGAATTTGTCTTAAATTTTTTAACGTTAAGTTTTGAACGGTATTTCGTGTGTCGAGTCGTTGGAAATATTGCAGAAAGCCTATGACGAGTGTGGCTTATCAAAAACACGGGTCTACGCGTGGAATACGACTTTTGCAGAGAACCGAGAATTTGTGGAAGATTTGCCCCGATCTGGTCGCCCATCAACGTCTTCAACGGATGAATACAGCGACAAAGTCAAGAAAATGGTGCTGGAAAAGCATCATTTAAGTTTCGCAACATTTTACAATATCAATTGGGCCTAAGATGAGTGGCTGCTCCACTAGTCCAAAAAATTCATCGAAAGAAGGTGGCTGAACACATACCTGGGCAAGTGCATTCGGACCCAACGTTTATCAAGCACATCATAACAGGTGATGAGACGTGGATATATGAGTTTGACATGCAAACCAGTCAGCAGGCGGATGAATGGCGCTATCCACATGAGCCGTAACCCAAACAACCACGTCAAAGTCGGTCAAATGGGAAAGTCATGCTACTCGTTTCCTTTCATTATCTTGGTGCTGTGCATTCGGAATTCATTCCACGGTTCTACGGTAAATATTAGTGCAACTAAGTTCTGGCTGTTTGATGAAAATACAACTTTATTCTGAAAAATAGTTACAAGTGAATTATTGAAAGTATTGCCCATAGCTGGCTACTACTTCTCCCCATCTTTCTGGTAGATCTCGTATACCGTCGCGGTAACACTGTTCATCTTCTGAGGCTATCCAAGGATCAAGACATTTTTTTATGTATTCATATGAATGGAACTGCTGGTCAAGTAGACCATGTGCCATCGATCGAAACAGGTGGTATTCGGACGGCGCAATAACTGGAGAATATGGCGGGTGGGGTTGGATTTCCCATTTCAGTGTTTCCAGGTAGGTTTTTACGGGTTTGGCAACGTGAGGCCGAGCGTTGTCATAGGCGAAAAAACGACGTTAAATATCCCTTGGTTTTAACTCATAAGGAACCCAAGTCCCCTGTTTCTGAATCATTCCCAAAGCACGCAATCGCTTGGAAATGGATTGGGGGGTAACTCCTAATACTGAAGCCAGCTCTTCTTGAGTTTGACACGGATCCTCATTGTGCAATGCCTCCAATTCAGCGTCTTCGAAGGTTTTTGGCCTTCCTTAACGCGGACGATCGTCAACATTAAAATTACTGTCTTTAAAGCGACGGAACCAATCTCGCCACGTTGCTTCACTTAAAGCAGCATGTCCGTAAACTTTTTGTAGCTCTCGATGCGCTTCAACCGCCGGTTTTTTTCGAATGAAAGAGGAAAATCAAAACCTCGGCACAAAATCAGACATTTTCACAAAACCAAAAGTATAAGATACCAAAACACAATCACTACTGTGTCGATGCAGTTTGTTTTCCATATGTCTAAGCTTGGTTTATGACGTTTAGGCTATGTTAGAATCGACTAGCACACACTGCTGGCGGCATCTATTGACAAACAGCGGGAACTCAGTTGCGCAATAAAAAATATTGCTTGTAAGTTATGCGACATTTGAGAGAGAAGGTGCGTAGGAAATGGCCCACTATAACGCACTGTCTCACAAGGCTCATATTGTGAACACTTTTTTGACCAAAAACTCGTCTATATCAATGCACAACCACCGTATTCACCGGATTTAGCCTCCTGTGATATTTTCCTTTTCCCAAAACTTAAATTGCCACTCCGCGGACGCCGCTTTGAGTCGATAGAGGCCATTAAGGAGAATTCGCTGAAGGAACTGAAGAAGATCTCTTGAAACGCGTTTGATAGGTGCTTGGATGATTGAACTAATCGTTGGCATATGGGTATTGCCTCGAATAGAGCCTATTTTGAAGGGGACAAAATAAATTTTGCAGATTGAATAATCATTCTGCGTTTCATTGAACAATTCCCGGTACTTATTGACGTGATAACGTCTTATAATTCGATTTAACAGGCTGCACGTACGAAAAAATGTGTCGTTACCTTGCTCATATGTAGTTACCTTGCTCATTAGTGTTACCTTGCTCATATTAGTGTTACCTTGCTCATTAGTGTTACCTTGCTCATATTAGTGTTACCTTGCTCATTGCCGTTACCTTGCTCATATTAGTGTTACCTTGCTCATTAGTGTTACCTTGCTCATATTAGTGTTACCTTGCTCATTGCCGTTACCTTGCTCATTGCATTGAATGAACTGCAAGCGAAAGGGCGGAACGAACGACAAAGCAAACGAAGCAAACGAACGGCAACGTTCGATATCTTGCTCTCTCCTACTTAAGTGAGCGTATATATGTATGTATGTATATGCGCAACTGTACATATATAAATTCACGTATTTGTATTTGCATATGCCTTCTTATTGATTATTATTAATTTGATTCACTTGAAGAATTTAAAATAAAACCAAATTTGTTAATAATACCTGTTGTTTTAATGTTATAATTATTAATTTTTTTATTATATATGAAGGAAAAAATGTATGGTAATATTTACCATATCTATACTAATATTATAAAGAGGAAAACTTTGTTTGTTTGTAATGAATAGGCTCAAAACTACTGGACCGATTTTAAAAATTCTTTCACCATTCGAAAGCTACATCATCCACGAGTAACATGGATTATATTTTATTTTGGAAATAGGGCTCGAGATATAGGTCAAAACGTGGACCCGGGTAACCTTCGGATGTGTATGTACAATATGGGTATCAAATGGAAGCTGTTGGTGAATGCTTTAGTCCAGAGTATTTTTCATGCTGCTCCGTGACTAGGGTCTCGAGATAGAGACCAAAACGTGGACCCTAGAATGTGTTTGTACAATATGGATATCAAATTGAAGCTGTTGGTGAATGCTTTAGTACAGAGTATTTTTCATGCCGCTCCGTGACTGGGGTCTCGAGATATAGGTCAAAACGTGGACCCTAGAATGTGTTTGTACAATATGGATATCAAATTGAAGCTGTTGGTGAATGCTTTAGTACAGAGTATTTTTCATGCCGCTCCGTGACTGGGGTCTCGAGATATAGGTCAAAACGTGGACCCGGGTAACCTTTGGTTGTGTATGTACAATATGGGTATCAAATGAAAGCTGTTGATAAGTGCTTTAATACGGGGTAATTTTCATACCTATTCATGACTAGGGTCTCGAAATATATGCCAAAACGTGGACCCACCGTGACTTTGAACCGAATTAAACCAAACTTACACACATTGTTAAGTAGGTATTGAAAATGATTTCCGTATAGTTTGGATACCTATTGGTAGATAGGGTCTCGAGATATAGGTCAAAACGTGGACCCGGGTAACCTTCGGATGTGTATGTACAATATGGGTATCAAATGGAAGCTGTTGGTGAATGCTTTAGTCCAGAGTATTTTTCATGCTGCTCCGTGACTAGGGTCTCGAGATAGAGACCAAAACGTGGACCCTAGAATGTGTTTGTACAATATGGATATCAAATGAAAGCTGTTGATAAGTGCTTTAATACGGGGTAATTTTCATACCTATTCATGACTAGGGTCTCGAAATATATGCCAAAACGTGGACCCGCCGTGACTTTGAACCGAATTAAATCAAACTTACACACATTGTTAAGTAGGTATTGAAGATGATTTCCGTATAGTTTGAATACCTATTGGTAGATAGGGTCTCAAGATATAGGTCAAAACGTGGACCCGGGTAACCTTCGGACGTGTATGCACAATATGGGTATCAAATGAAAGCTGTTGGTGAATGCTTTAGTACAGAATATTTTTCATGCCGCTCCGTGACTGGGGTCTCGAGATATAGGTCAAAACGTGGACCCGGGTAACCTTTGGTTGCGTATGTACAATATGGGTATCAAATGAAAGCTGTTGATAAGTGCTTTAATACGGGGTAATTTTTTATGTTATGTTATGTTATGTTGTGTTATGTTATGTTATGTTATGTTATGTTATGTTATGTTATGTTATGTTATGTTATGTTATGTTATGTTATGTTATGTTATTTTATGTTATGTTATGTTATGTTATGTTATGTTATGTTATGTTATGTTATGTTATGTTATGTTATGTTATGTTATGTTATGTTATGTTATGTTATGTTATGTTATGTTATGTTATGTTATGTTATGTTATGTTATGTTATGTTATGTTATGTTATGTTATGTTATGTTATGTTATGTTATGTTATGTTATGTTATGTTATGTTATGTTATGTTATGTTATGTTATGTTATGTTATGTTATGTTATGTTATGTTATGTTATGTTATGTTATGTTATGTTATGTTATGTTATGTTATGTTATGTTATGTTATGTTATGTTATGTTATGTTATGTTATGTTATGTTATGTTATGTTATGTTATGTTATGTTATGTTATGTTATGTTATGTTATGTTATGTTATGTTATGTTATGTTATGTTATGTTATGTTATGTTATGTTATGTTATGTTATGTTATGTTATGTTATGTTATGTTATGTTATGTTATGTTATGTTATGTTATGTTATGTTATGTTATGTTATGTTATGTTATGTTATGTTATGTTATGTTATGTTATGTTATGTTATGTTATGTTATGTTATGTTATGTTATGTTATGTTATGTTATGTTATGTTATGTTATGTTATGTTATGTTATGTTATGTTATGTTATGTTATGTTATGTTATGTTATGTTATGTTATGTTATGTTATGTTATGTTATGTTATGTTATGTTATGTTATGTTATGTTATGTTATGTTATGTTATGTTATGTTATGTTATGTTATGTTATGTTATGTTATGTTATGTTATGTTATGTTATGTTATGTTATGTTATGTTATGTTATGTTATGTTATGTTATGTTATGTTATGTTATGTTATGTTATGTTATGTTATGTTATGTTATGTTATGTTATGTTATGTTATGTTATGTTATGTTATGTTATGTTATGTTATGTTATGTTATGTTGTGTTATGTTGTGTTATGTTATGTTATGTTATGTTAAAGTATATTATGTTATGTTAATGTTAACTCATTCTCTATATCCATACAAAATATCTATCAAACAAATAAAATTAAAATTTTCTTTTGAAAAATGTAACCATTCAATCAGTATTTTCTTATGACGTTATCACGTTAAACTATCGTCAGTAAACCGACTTTACAGACAACCTCTTTTTTTTGACAGAATGTATGCAAGTCCAATTTTCAAACTTTGTGCAAAAAATTCATAAATATTCGTCAAAATTTCAGACACTTTTTTCATTTTTTTACAATTTTTTGTGCTGATTTTTCAATGAATTTTTTTGTGTTTTGGTTTTTTTTTTTTGGTTGTCTCTATATAACGAATGTTCCACCTAAAACCGTGAGCAAAAAACAAAATTGCCAAAAGACAACAAGAATTTCTAGTCAATTTTAAGTTTTAAAGATTATGCAAATTTTTTGGTTTTTAATAATTTTTTTACAAAGTTTAAAACTTTGATTTATATGATATTTGTTGTAAAATATACTATTTTTAACACAAAATATTGACCAGTTTCAATGTTTATTTATTTACTTCTTACTATTTTTATTAAAATATATGCAATTCATTCCTTAAAAAAGATTGAACTTTCATTTTCATCAAAATTCAAAACTTTTTAATCAGAATTCACAAAACAAAAATCGGGCAGCCCTTTGCTCCATAACGAACTGATAGGAATATATAGGCAGGTAGGTGAAATGATCGAAATACCAGACTGGCACTCCCCAAGTAGCACTAAATCGTAGTTTCGATACCCTTTTGAGACCTCCAATGAGCAGATATCTACAGCCAACCAGAGCTGCTGATGTAACGGAGAAGGTTGATGGGATATACGTTGAAGCTCCGCTCTAGGCTGTCGAAGAAAGCAGCACCCAGTGACCTTAATCGTCTAGCTGCCAAGCCCGGACATTTAAAGAGAAAGTGCTCAACAGTATCTTTCCCTGAAAGGTCTCCGCAACTTTTGCAATGGGGATTAAATGGTGAACCCAGCTTTTCTGCATGAGTGCCCATCGTCCAATGACCGGTAAACACAGCTAGACGTTTGAAAATGGAATGGCTTAGAGTTACTATCTGCGTCCTGTGTCTATGTTACTGAGGTCATAGGCTTTTTAAGTAGCACACGAAGAAATGGAGCTTCATCTCTCCTGTGCTTTTCTGAGAAATAGGCTATGCAAATGATGTATCTGGCATTTGCGTCACAGCCGTTGAGGATGGCCGCTTTTTTAGATGTAAGTGAATTCACCAAACGACCCCCTTCCTCAGGAGGTGCTGCATTTTCCTGGGCGAAGTATGCAGAAACCAAATAGCAGCAAAGGCCGCTAGATGGTTCTACACGTCTTGGGAAGCTGAAATGAGAATTCAAAAAGACATTAATAGTATTCTTAACGAAGGTGCAAGCCCTAACCTTACCTTCCAACTGAACATGAGTGTCTCTCTGGAGACGCACGATCTTAGACTACCGAGCACAGGATTCTTGGATCAGGCAGATATCAATGTCTTCCTCCCTGAGGATGGCACAGAAATTATCGGTGGCGAAACTAGCTTCATCTGAGGTACCCTTAAATATACTTTGCTAAACGAAGCTCACCTGAGCCTGCTCCATGGCCTCCACGGACTCCAAGGAACCATTAGACTTTGGAAACGCATTCGTAGCAGTCGGTCGTAGTTCAGCGTGTTGGTTGGCTTCTTCCCCTATTCAATCCAGGTCGCCATCCGAGGCAACAGATGCGACGAAGAGCTTAACTTTAGCCATACTGAGACATAGAAATAAGCAATTTATAAAAAAAAATCTAGTACACAGTTTGATGCTCCATTAAATTTGAATAGTTGAATATTTAAAAGTGCAAATAAAAAGTCGCTCAAAACTCGCGGATTTTTTTTAATTTTTTCCCTGACGGTGTCACGCGTTTTCTCCATACAAAAAGAAACTTTCGTTAGTGCATCCAATTTTTAGAAACTCTGGCTTTAGTGGCTAAATTTATGTGATTTTAACCCAGCGCAAAAACAAACAAGTGCGTGTGGCGTAGTACACGTAACAGAAGTGAAACTTTGAAGGCAGACAAATAAAGAGGGAGAGACCCGAGAGAAAATGAGAGAGAGGAAGAGAGAGAGAGAGAGAATATATATCTAAATAAATTCACAACATTTGCAGAGAATACAAAGAGGCAAAATTTACAAAAACCGGAGAAGGGTCGACCGGTATAGGTAAACGCCGGACGCAAACCGTGGCACCAACGCGCACTACTCCGAGCGTTTATCACCTTCACAAACGCAGCGTTTCTGGGACCGCAGCAAAGGCACAAATTACCGCAAGGCAATGCCATTAAATCCGACGCCAGAAAGGATATCACTTAATAGTACGCACAAGCACTAGCCAGGAAACGGAAATAAGCGCCAAAACGTAGCCACAAAAAAAAAGCGCCAAAAAATTGGGAGCAAAAAACGCGGAAATTAGCATTCACAAGGGAACATCTCAGGAAAAATAGCCTAAAGTGTATCTGAGATATCTATAAGGCATATCTCTCTCCTTTCCCTGTTTTCGGAAATAAGCGCCAAAAAGTAGGCATAAAAAACGCAAAAAAATTTGTGACCAAAAAACGCCCCAAACAGTAGGCATCAAAGAAATATAACGCCAAAAAGTAGGCACCAAAAATAATTTCCTACAATTTTGCACCGACAAACAAGCGCCAAGAAGTAGGCAGTGTTATTTCTCACTAGACATTAGCAATCACAAGGAAAAACTCAGGAAAAATAGCCTAAAGTGTATCTAAGATATATATATTATAAGGTATAGCTCTCTCTCTTTTTCCTCTACGTTATATCTTTTTTCTCTCTCGCGGAACGAAAATGCCCAAAACATTGCATGGCCTTGAAATTTTACTCTCTCTAAGAAGTTTCACTTCAAAATTTTAAATGCGCACTGCATCCCTCATTACGATTGGATGGAATGAGGACAATCATTCGATTTATTATTATTAAAAAAATTGGAGGCTATGTTGCTAAAAGTATTTACAACACTAATATTCCATAAGGGCCACGCAGCGCCTTAAAGTAAATTGCATAGAAAATTATGTCAACTAACTCTGGTTGTGCAGCAACAAACACTTCATTGACAAAAGTGAAACAAGACAATCGAGTTTTTGCAAAGAAAAAAAAAATCGGAGATAAAAATAAAAATATTGCCAAAATTTGCATTTTAAACGTTTTCTCTAAACTCACTGACTGACTCACCACCAATTTACTCTACAACGACTGCTTTATGCAACAAAACTGATTCTCCTTATAAACTCCTTGCCCTTTTACTTCACAACAATAATCTGCAACTGCGTCTCAATAACCCGCCCAATGACCACGCCCACAACAATTGACAAAAAATATGCACAAGCACACGAAGTCAAACAAAGGAAGTCAAGCAGCAAATGAAAGCAAACGTCTACGTAACATATTTTTTCTTTTATCGCAAATTGATTTCTCATTCAATGTTGCTACCCCAATCGGCAAGCCCACAAGCACAACTCCCCTGAAAGCGTATACGACTGACTTTTATTGAAATGCATAAATTTTTGGCGAAAATTTGCACAAACAGTCGATAAAGATTAAATTGACAAAAATTTCAATTCCCATTTCTTTATTTAAACGAATAAAGTACGGCTGGTATGGGGGCGCCTTTTCGCCTCCCAACGGTGGCGAAGCAAAGCAAGCAGCAAATATGCGCCAATGCATTTACTGCAAGGAGTGGGGCGATGAAGGACCCTAAGGCTTTGATGCTTTGCAGGCAAAACATGAAAAGGGTGTGGAATAACAGAAATACAGCTGAAGACGCATAAAATCGAACAAATAAAATATGTCGGCGAACAAGGTGGGGAAGGTGGGGTTAGGTAGCGGTTTGTAAATTGGAGCGGGGTAAATGGCGTTGCCATGCGAGAGAGCCATATGGGCGTTTACCATTAGGCAGTCAATAAATTATAAACGAAATGAAGACCGCAGAAAATGCAGAGACAACATAAAAATTCAATTTATTTAGCAACATAAACAAAACAAATGCAGTCTGCTTGTATATAGTAGTGTGAGTGGATGAGTTAAATAGTTGAGGAAAATTTTCCTTTAAATGTAACTAAACTTTAAAAGAAAAGGTATGTAGAGAAATGGATAGTGAAATCAGTGTTCACTACCTTTGGTGCACTGCACTGGTGAGTGGCAGCCAAGTTCCGAGCTTTATTAGCGTTCATATTTCTAACCATCACTACTTTTCAGAATTCTGCAACGCTCTAAGGCCTTGAAATTTGCAAAATTGTATATGAAAATAATTCATAACCCACCCTAATATTTATTATTTTTATTATTTTTAATATCATTGAAATTAGTTAAAGAAGTAAGACTAAGATACCTCAGTTTTCCTCTGATTTGCTTGAAATTTCTACACAGAAGCGTTAAAATTTTTAACTATGCAAACAATGCGAAAATCAGTAAATGAGAGGTCGATTACAAATTCATTTTAACTGCGCCCGCCGTAGCCGAATGGGTTGGTTCACAGAGAGAACGTAGATTCGAATCTCGGCGAAACACCAAAATTAAGAAAACGTTTTTCTAATAGCGGGCGCCCCTCGGCAGGCTATGGCAAACATCCGAGTGTATTTCTGCCATGGAAAACGCGCCTCATAAAAATATCTGCCGTTCGGAGTCGGCTTGAAACTGTAGGTCCCTCCATTTGTGGAACAACATCAAGAAGCACACCACAAATAAAAGGAGAAGCTCGACCAAACACCCAAAAAGGGTGTACGCGACAATTATATATATATAATTAAAAAAAATTTTGGGATTATCACAAAGAATGGAAACATATATTTAATCATAAAAAATTAGAAAAACGAGAATGTATGAGCATATTAAAAAGAACCGGAGATGTGTTCCTTTAAAGAGCTTTACACTAAATTTCTCTAGAAATAAACCAACTTTTAGAAGAACTGACGGCAATGCCCAAATGGCTTTTATCATTTATTTATATATTTATTTGAGTAACACGGGTCAACACAAAATTTGACTTTGACTTCAAAGCATTAAATTTCAATTCTTTAGGTCGTAATTAGAAGAAAAAAAATATGCGGCATGAAAAAGTTTGCTTTCCTATTTAAGAAATAGATTGAACGATATTTTTCAAAATCTATGATTCTAATTTTTATTTAAGAATGAAACTATTCAAATAAACATTTTTATCATTTTTATTAATTTTTACTATTAAAATAACTTACAAAAAAGTGGAAAATAATTTAAAAAAACTTTTACTTTTTCTTTTATGTTCATTGGTACTATCCCTCAATAAACCCCAAATATAGTCTCCCATCATGTTTTCATTATATTGGCCTTGATAACGTTGTTCAAAGCTCATAATGTCCTGATGAAAACGTTCTCCTTGCTCTTCTGAATACGCTCCCATGTTGTTTTTTACTTGATCTAAATGAGCGTGCAGCATATGTACTTTCAATGAAATACTGCAGCTCATCGCCTTAAAATTTTTCAGCATATTTTCAACTAGCTTTTCGTAGTTTTTAGCTTTGTTATTTCCTAAAAATCCAGAAACGACTGCTTTAAAACTGTTCCAACTCGCTTTCTGAGTACGATTCAGCAACGTTGGAAATTTTTCATCGGCGAAAATTTGTCTGATTTGCGGACAAAAACCCCAGCTTTAACCTTTGCTTCTGATAACTTCGGAAACAATTTTCACAAATACTCAAAACCTTGTGAGGTTTGATCCAGTTTTTTAACAAATTGTTTTATCAACCCAAACTTAATGTGCAGAGGCGGCATTAACATTTTTTCCTTCCCGACACAAAGTTCTGTTCTTACAGGCCACGACCGTTAAGTATAATGCTTAGCATCCGCTCTACTGTCCCATAAGCACAAATAAAACGGATACTTTGTATATCCACTTTGAAGTCCCATTAAAAATCCCACCCTTTTACAATCGCCAATCAGCTGCCAGTTATACTCGCGATATTTTACAGATTTTATTTATTTAGTTTATTTATTTGTTTATATAACATAGTAAGACTAAGATATTTTAATATATATATATATAATTGGCGCGTACACCCTTTTTGGCCGAGCTCCTCCTCCTATTTATGGCGTGCGTCTTGATGTTGTTTTACAAATGGAGGGACCTACAATTTCAAGCCGACCCCGAACGGCAGATATTTTTATGAGGAGCTTTTTCATGGCAGAAATACACTCGGAGGTTTGCCATTGCCTGCCGAGGGGCGACCGCTATTAGAAAAATGTTTTTCTTAATTTTGGTGATTCACCGAGATCCGAAGCTTCATTCTCTCTGTGAATTCCGAATGGTAGTCATGCACCAACCCATTCGGCTACGGCGACCGAATGGGCGGAAAATACTTCATTTTGAAAAACTATATTCCATAAATTTTTTAAAATAAAAAAATTTTAAATTCTTTATTTACAAAAAAATTAGAAATAAAATATTTATAAGAATATTAAAAGGCAGAAGATATTTCATTTCTGTATTTTTATATATTTATGTTTTATATTTCTGTAATTTTTTTTAAGTATATTTAATATTAAAAATATGAAAAAATGACAAAAAAAAATACAATATTTTCCCCAAAAAGCTTTTTTAAAGCATATTTTGTCCTAAAACTTTGCAGATAAAATATTTATAAAAATTCTGCAAGAGCAGAAGATATTTCATTCTAGAAAACTTTTTTCCGTATTTTTTTAAGTATATTTAGTAACAAAACTAAAAAAAAAAATTTCAGAAACGAAAAAAAAAAAATATTATATTTTACCCACAAGTTAAGTATACCCACTTAACCCGCCCATTATACCCACCTAAAAAGAATTTAAAAAATATTTATAAGAATTCGCAGAAAACAATTCAATTTAAAACCCCTATTCCGTAATTTTTTAAATATATTTAAGCAAAAAATTTTAAAAACAAATTCTAAATAAATCTTTTCCCCAAATTTTTTCTTACATTTACCCCAAAAATATTTCATTTAAAATTCTATTCCGTATTTTTAAGTATTCCGTTTTTTTTCCTCCAAAAAAATATTTTTTTAAGTATATATATTTTATTCTTTTTTATCCTAAATAAAAATTAAATATTTATGAAAATGCAGAAGATATTTTATTTTGAAAAAATATGTTTAGAAAGTTTTTTAAGCACATTTTATCATAAAAAATTGAAAATAGGCCAAAAAAAAAGTTTTTAAAAACCGAATACGTCAAATGAGGCTGAAGCCTCACAAGTACGGAGCTGTTAAATTATTTCAGTCAAAGTTCAATAACTCTCTCAGACTTCCTCTTGTTTTACTTACAACTTGGAATTAGTGAGTGTTGCGGCTCGTTTAACCGATTTTTGGTCTTACAACCAATTTTTATCATTTTGCATATTTAGAAAGGTTTCCTTAACTACCTGTGAAAGTTACAACCGAATCAGTGCAAGATTGTGGGAGTTATAGGGCTTTTGGGCTCTCCCATACAGAGTTTCTTGGTATTTGTCACGATAGTCATTATCATGATTAGGTTATATTTTTATTTCCTATGGTTTCAGGGAGGCGGCTGCCGCAGCCGAATGGCTTGGTGCGTGGTTACCATTCGGAATTCACAGAGAGGTCGTTGGTTCGAATCTCGGTGAAAGCAAAATTAATAAAAACATTTTTCTAATAGCGGTCGCCCCTCAGCAGGCAATGGCAAACCTCCGAGTGTATTTCTGCCATGAAAAAGCTCCTCATAAAAATATCTGCCGTTCGGAGTCGGCTTGAAACTGTAGGTCCCTCCATTTGTGGAACAACATCAAGACGCACGCCATAAATAGGAGGAGGAGCTCGGCCAAACACCTAACAGAAGTGTACGCGCTAATTATTTATTTTTGGTTTCAGGGAGGACCAAAAGGTCACAACAAATTCACACCTTTCACATCTCTTCTACGCGAGTCTCTCAGCTTCAATCCTGGTTAAATTTACGGTACTCGTTTCCAAATCCAACTTGGAAACGAGAAGTGTTCAATGGCCTTCCGCGTCTACGGCTGTCTTGGGAACTCCACTCAATAGCGGCTCTTGTTAAGTGTCCATATTATGTATATATTTCCCGAAATTTCAAAATATGTACAGGGTCCGGCACTCGAAGTGTAACCAACTTCAGATCGCTCGCATCATGCACGAGCATCAGCTGTCTATTAATTGGCTAAATGGCAGTCTAGAGTATTTTTACGAGCGCGCGGAAGCATTTTGCCGAGAGAAAACGCGAGAAAAGAAAATCAGTAATGGATTTCAAACGTAAAAGTGAGATTGCATTGTATTTGGCTGGAAAATCACAACCAGCGATTGTTCGTGAGCTCGAGTACCTTAAAGTAAATAAAGTTTTTGTTTATCGCACCATTTCTCGTTACACAGGTACTGGTAGCATCGCGAAACGTCATGGAGATGGTCATCAAAAGACTGCAACGTCACGTAAAATGGTTTAAAAAGTGAAGAAGCGACTTGAGCGAAATCCCCGACGAAATGCCAATCAAATGGCGAAAGAACTGAAAATATCTGACCGTAGCAATCATCGCATACTGGAAAACGATCTCAAAGTCAAGCCTTACAAGAACCAAAAGGCGCATGATCTCACACCAAAGCAGCAACAGATCAGACTTAAGAGAGCGAAGGAGTTGTTTCGCTTGGCCGAAAGCGGTCAATTTCCGAACTTTGTGTTTTCTGGCGAGAAAATTTTTCAAATTGAGCAATTCGTAAACTCCCAAAACGATAGGGTTTATTTGGCCGACCGTGCATACGAGAATTTGAGTCAGGTAATACTAGTTTGGGCCGCTGTAACCCCAGCGCTCTCCAATCCTTTTCATCGAGTCTGGCGTCAAGGTAAATGCGAAATATTATCGGGAAAGTATTCTAGAGGTTACTTTGAAGCCGTGACAGACAAACATTTCGGTGGCAGACCATGGACGTTTCAACAGGACTCGGTACCAACTCACAAAGCTCGAGTGAACCAAGAATGGCTATAAAACAACGTTCTGAACTTCATAATGTCTACAGAATGGCTCTCAAATTCACCACACGCGAATCCGATGAATTATTCTCTTCAGGCCATTTTGGAGAGCAAGATTCGAACTAAAAGATTCCCCATTCTCGAGGCACTGAAAAAATCCATTGTGCGCGAGTGGGCCAAAATACCTGCAAGTCACATTCGGGCAGCTTCCGATTCCGTCTCAAGGCCATAGTCAAGACAAAAGGTGGTCATATCGAGGAAAAATATATTTATTCTTAATTTTATAATATATTATTTTCACACATTTTTTTATTTTGAATTGAATAGAAAGTAATTTTTCAAACTAAATTTATGGCCTTTTTAATTATTTACACATGGACCCTGTACATAGAAATACATAGACATGTGACGCACACATCCCTCCGTATTATGGTTTCTATCAATGCATATTAGTGGCCCTTTTCCGAGCACATTTTTACAGGTTTCAGTTCTCTTTTATTCAGTGAATATCAGCCCACTAGAACAGAAACGCATTAAAAAAAAATAAACCGACAAATATAATTTAAATAAACAATGTAATACTTGCCATTCGGAACAACAGTTAATGCAAATTTGCTTTTACACTGACAACACGCCTAAAAACATACTACAACTATTTCGCATGCAACACAATAACAGCAGCACCACCAACACCGGACATTCGTTGTAAAAGTCGTACGAAATGTTTATAGAAATTAAACAGCAATTTGTTTTGGCCATTTACATAGGCCATCCTGTGCCCGTTTAGCTCGTTGACTATTTGTTTTTGTTGTTCCCGCACATTCGTTTCAACTGTGGGCGCATCGGACTATTGTGGACTGCGACAGGATTAGATATGCACATTTATAACCCCATTGCCACACATTCTCATGTACGGACAAATGTGTTGTGCCTACGCAAATAGATTTGAGCCACGCAATGCAAAGCTTTCCAACGACACACTCAGGTTACTCATACGCACCGGTAGACCATTTTTGAGCGAGCTCTTGACCACAATATACGGGTGCCCAACAAAGGCAACAAGCAAACGCTAAGTGAAGCAATTGGTCACTGGACGCTTATCACTCTATCCCTTGCGATTTATAACCACTATTTTCTACCATTTTCTACCGTTTTCCACTGCACCCTGTGCCCCAGCGCACGCAAGAATGGCCAGCGTCGAACTCAACCACACAATCAATTGCCACAAAATGGGTTTTAGCCAACTGCTGTTGGAATTTGCGAAATGTGATCAAAGTCTTTGTTATACAACTCAATTCAGCTCAACTCGATTGGAGGCAAGCCGTTGTAGAAACTGTGGTGCAGCAATTGCGACTATCTGTTGTTGATGTTGCGGTTGCAAGAGTGTAACAAATTGTAGGCAAAAAGCTTGCTTACACACTTTGTGATTGCTACGCTAAAGTTTTAGAAGATGTTGGAAAATGATTGCAACAATGTTGCTAAAAATTCGAATGGTTTTAGTTACAACAAAAAACTTACACATTTTTGCAATCAATGTTGTAAACCTGAACTGCCACCTTGACTGCCTGAATGGCAGGCAGGCCTGTGGTGCACAGTTTAAAACTAAATGCGAGCATGAGGCAAGAAAATTATGGGAAAAGGCAGTTGTTCCTTCAGCAAGGGAACAACTAGGAGACGATTTCTGCCACCAAAAAATTGCCGAATTGGCACGCAACATTTGCAGCCCTACCTTGAGCCAGAATGTTAAATCTGTGACGTTGAAGATTATTGAATATTTTTCCAACAAAGTATCATTCACTAACCATTCAGAGGCGGCACAAAACTGTAGGTTTTTCCATTTTAGTAAAAGTAGGAGAAAGAAAGCACCTCAAATAAAACGAAGATCTCAGTCTCAATACCCAACAAAGGGTGTAAGCGCCATTTAGGTATATATGTATATATACTCGTATATACCAAGCATGTCAACCTTGAGATCAAGCGCAAAACAATCAAGTGAAGGTAATTCAAAAGTAAAGTTCACTCTACGGGTATACGAACCCTTCTTTGGGTCACGGAATCCCTTTTCAAGTCCCTCAACATAATCGTGCTTTCAAAGAACACAGAAATGTAGACGCCTTCGAATAAAAATTAGAAGTCAGCAGCAGTATTCGAGAAAACTAGTCTACAAAAACTTTACTGAGCTGTCCGATACCTAAGAAGATGATTACGAGCATCAAAAATCTACAAAAGTCGACAATGTTGCTCATCTAAATAATAAATGAACAGAAGAAATTTATATATATATATATATAATTGGCGCGTACACCTTTTTTGGGTGTTTGGCCGAGCTCCTCCTCTTATTTGTGGTGTGCGTCTTGATGTTGTTCCACAAATGGAGGGACCTACAGTTTCAAGCCGACTCCGAACAGCAGATATTTTTATGAGGAGCTTTTTCATGGCAGAAATACACTCGGAGGTTTGCCATTGCCTGCCGAGGGGCGACCGCTATTAGAAAAATGTTTTTCTCAATTTTGGTGTTTCACCGAGATTCGAACCTTCATTCTCTCTGTGAATTCCAAATGGTAGTCACGCATCAACCCATTCGGCTACAGCGGCCGCCGACGAATTTATTAGATAATTAATATACTGGCTAGAATAAGTTTACAAATCACAAATACCCAAAAAAAAAAATAAATCTCTGAAGAGCATTCATATATAAATAAAATTAAAAAAATGCCATCGATTTTCAGGAGATATTTTTTACGGGATTGTGGAAAATGTCGAATTTACGAATAACATCACTTGAGTCATAATATGTTTTAAGATTTTTTGTTAATAAAAAAATAAAATGAATTTTAAAATTAATTACTATGTTTTGATCGCTCACTCTATTTTCGTAATTGAGAAAAATTTTAAATCTCATAATTGCAGACAAAACTGTCATTTTCAAAATTTTTCGTAACCAAATGAAAAGTCTTTATTATCGGGGAAGAGCTTTAGAGCAAACCTGTCGACTAAAGGCTCCTTTTAAAAAAAAAATTTTTTTTTTGTATTTAGTTAGGGCAAATGACTGCCTTCCAACTACCAGGCTAAGACTGAATTGCCCGCCTTCTGATAGAATGGCTTTATTTTATACTTTCTTTTTGTCTTCTCATCAATAAAATATATAATTACAACTAAACATTGTTTCAAGTAAAAATCAATAAAAAAATTATAAATTCAAAAAAATACTATACAATAAAATTTTGCTTAGGCTGACTTAAATTTAAATGGGTCTCTGAACTTGACAGTAAGCTATGGTTTTGCTTTGGAGTGAGGTATCATATGACAGAAAAAATGTATTTGGCGTGTTTCAAAAAAAAAGAAAAAGAATTTTGCCATTGGAATTAAAGTGTTTATTTGACAACAATGGCATTGACATTGAAATGTTTAAATAATTTAAGTTTGAATTCATTTACCTATTAAAAATATATTTAAAGAATTCCAAAGAAGTTTGAAAGTGAAGTGAAGGTACACTACAAAATGTCAATCAAAAGGAGCAGGTGCACTTTTAATTATTCCACACTGAAGCCTGCCTAGTTTGGAATACTAACATTCACCAACCTAGAAGCTAATTGCAACAGCATTTTTTTACACACCTCTAAAAACTGAAATCTTGTCTATCGCATGAGACAAATAACTTTTTCCCCGAAGACGTCGTGCCTACCTAAGCGTTTACTCATTGACTTACTGTGACTCCACTTTATTACTCAAATACACTCGATTTTCACTTCAACTCACTTACACAAACCTTTCAAAATTAATTTAACTGGAAAATTAGTTCATCACCCAGTACGACAGACAAAAAATCAAGAATCGTCCAATAAAAAGAGGCGAAAAAGTTAAATGGCGATGAAAGCAACAAGGAAAAATTGTACATGGAAAAACCGCTTGCACGATTTATGTAAGAAAAAATAGGAAAACAACTTGAATTGTGTAAAAAGTAGTCCGCCTTTGTAACGTTTATTTATTTTATTTACTTTTTCCTTTCGATAACTTCCTTATTAGGCCGCTTACATATCTACAATCGCGGCAAAGCGGCCCAATCACAAACACACCAAAATACAATACAAATCACAACAGGCGAGTACGTACGCTTATGGCAATAAACACATTTGTGTGGGTGCATACACACATACATATACATTTATTACACACACAAGCATGTGTACACATCTCAATACTTTGGCATCGTTATACCGTCGTCGACTTGTTATCGCTTAGACCCACTCATTACACGTCTAAAGCTGCAGCCTTCATCCCTACGCCCAGCTGCCACCTTTTTGGCTGTTGGCTTTGCTGTCGGCTGCTTTTTATCCCTTTTTGATCCTTCATACGTCAATTTTATCTGATTGAACTGGCAAATGAAGGCACGCACACATTCATACATAGAATTTTTTTTTTTTTTTTTTTTTTGATGCTATAAAATGGATGCTCAACCCTGCAGTGAAATTTCGGTCAGCCTCGTGAACGGACTAGTTTCGTACTGGTATCAAAAGATTTGAAAGCAAGTTAGCTGACTGCGCTGAACAAAATATCTATCCTATGTAAGCATACTTTATCAAAAAGCTGCTGTTATGGAACAAAAATTAAGAAAGTTGTTCACTTCAGGCCGGGTATTAGATGCTCTGGTTAGTCTACCACCACTTGACGTTTTCACCCAGTGGTGGAGGCCTTGAAGGCCATTTGCAGGCTGAAACACAATGGGAACTGGTACGGCCCCTGTCCGGCATTGGACAACAGAGAAGGCATGGACTTCGATCCTACGATCCTCGCCATGCCCCTTGACTCCCTCCTATTGAAAATCGTACTTGAACCAGAGGCTCAATTGTGGTCAAACTCTGAAAACGCGCCCGGCTAACACTATTTTCGCATTTTCACGGCTGGCTTCAAGACCGACCACGGTTCCAGCTCTGGTGTCTACATGGAATCCGGTAGGACAAAACTACACTTTGCTCTTGGCTGTATGTATCTGCAGCAACAGCAAAGCTCAAATCTGGCCTGTCCTCACAGCCTTAGACAGCAACTCCACAGATCTCCTGTTGGGGATGACTGTATTCACGAACAGTCGACAAGCACAAACGTGTGAGGAAAAGCCTGACGACAAGGCAATATCGAGTAACGATACTGCAATTTTCCGATGCCCCATTGGTGACAAGCCAATGGATGCTATCGATAGTGTATAACCCCAATACGCAATCAAGAGAGGAACCTGAACGCAGGTACCTGGTGTGTCTTATGCCTTTTAGACGGCTCTACCTCGCTGAAATTGATTTTAGCAGCTGGCAACGAAGGAATGTTATAGGGTTAGTGGGAGCATGCCCCACGTGTGACCTCCTCCGAAAAGAAACAGCCCTCAAACCACTTCAAGGGTAGTTGAGTCCTGTAAATTCAGGCTAAGCTATTTTGATACACATAACATCCTGATGCTAACATGGGTCCGAGGATACGTAGGCATCGCGGGTAATTAGACCTCTGACTAGGATGGCTTCTGAGGCCACCTGCTTCGGCCCGGAGCTCGTTCTGTTACTCCCCTTTGCAGCTATCAAAAGCACGAATAGCAAACTGGTTACCTCAACCCACAAGTGAGCTTGGCAGACTGAGAGAGGATGCAGATGGACAAAGCTGATATTACCTGCCATATCCGACCGACTGTCGCAGATCCTCCTGTCATTACGCAGAAGGGAGGAAGGACTGTAGGCAGCTGGTTGAACTGATGACGGGCCACTTTCTATGGCCAAAGTACATGGAAAAGGTGGGCATCTCAGACAGTGCACTCCACTCAGCATGTGGAGAGGCGGATGCGACGACGGACCACTTTCTGTGCGTCGGCCCAGCCTTCGCGCGAATCAGGCTTGAGGTCTTTGGCGCTGATGTTGGACTGACTACCTTGGCTCCTTGACACCACCAGATCTGCTCAGATTTCTTCGGAGGTAGGGTAGATTTAAAGAAAATTAAAAAGGTAACCCGAGTGCAGTATAGTGGACTTAATTGTGTCTGAGTGCTGTACTTGCTAGTTTGTCCCAACAAAAAAACGGGTCTGTTCAGTTTTTAAAGACTCAAGTTTTCAAAGCCTTTAATGGACGACTCAAGAGGCTTGCTATCACTGTCGTACATGCAGACGCTTTAGACAAAGAAACCTTTCCTATATACCCCCTAAGCCGTTGTTGAAATCAGATATCGCCCAGAAAAATGGCAATTACATGGATACTAATTACACTGGGTCTCAAGCATGTAGCAGGTCTATAGGCAGCAGGTTCAAAGATCGCTTTGAAACTGGTGCATCAGTACTCCCGTCGACTTATTCTCTGCGAGCCGAATTTACAGTGCTGGGAACAGTACTTACATAACTGTATATATTTGCGTTGTGCTCTGTGGCGTGCAGTCGTGTGTGTAAATTTTTTGCATATTAGCCTCGGCAACCGAACTCCGCATGTGCCTTGCGAGCTTAAATGTTCTCGCACATGCGTTTGTTAGTGTGATAAACAATTTGAACGGACAAGTCGTGTTTATCACCGAAATTATTTGTCTCGGGTTCTTGGGTTCATTTTCCCGCCTTAGCTCGCACCTTTCGCCATCGTCATCACGCCAGTGTCATCATTATTTTCCGCCATCGCCACCACCGCCGCTGCTGCTGTTGTCGGCATCATTATCGGGCTCATCCACTTCGTAAGCAGGCACATCTATGGATGTGTGTGTGACCAGCGCATCTCTCTGGCATGGACCTTTACAAATTCATTTCTCGTGCTGTGTGTTTTTTGCTGGTCGCCTATTTATCGGGTCAAATAGGATGTCACAGCAGCAGAGGAATTAAGAAAAGAAAAACAAATTCGCTCATTTGTAGGAAAATGAATGTGTGAAATGTGTTTGTGGGTATGTGCATATTTGTTGTTTGTGTTTGGCTGTTCTTCCTGCCTTTTGTATAATCACATAATTTAATGCTGCTGCCACTCAGCTGTGTTGCAAGACGGTATGCCTGTAACGGCACATGTGTGTATATTTGTTTGTGTGTGTGTGTGATTGCATACATGTGTCTAAGCAAGTTTTTCATGCCGATTTTTGGGTCCACTTCGGTCGAAGGTTCATGTGCTTGCAGTTTGTCAAGTAAAATTATGTTGTACTAATTTTCAGGCGAAAGGATTAAACGAAAGGATTTGGAGTTGAGCGCGTTAATGCCTGTTGACAAGTTTATTTAAATTGTCGGCTTTGCAGTTGGCTAACAGGTTGTCTATTTATTTCTTTTTTTTATTTCCTCTTGCACTCTCACTTCACTCTCTTTTAATCACATTTACTGCAATTTTGAGGCAAAAATCTACTCCTGCTGGGCATCCAAGTTTAGTCGTCATATAAATTTCCTATTTTATTTAAATATTCCAACTATTAAAGTTGTTTTGAAACATTTTCGGCGTAAAACTACATATTTATATATATACAGGGTGCTCCAAAATACAGTTGTATATTTGAATCGTAAAATGTGTTGATGCTTTCAGCTCTTCGCAGCGCAAAATTTTTAGCTGTGAGCCAAGATTATACATCCGCAGACGAAAAGGGAGCCTTTTAGGAAGAATTCCAAACTTAGTTCCACAAAAAATGCAACGTTGACCAAATTAGGCGTTTATTAAAGCAAAAGTGATGGACGAGGCGCATTCGTACTTAGAAGAGCAGACGCACAACTCTTTTATCAAAAATTCACTCGGTGGCCACAGTTTGTGCTGGCCAAAAGAAGATTCTCCCAAATCTGTGCTTAAGCCATACAAATCTTTCATCCATCAGCTCCTCCCGGGAAACTGCTCTAAACTGCTCAGATCCTCGAAGACATTGCCCCCCCAAAACTTTAAAGCGTATTCCTCGAAGTGCAGGGCATTTGAATGGAATGGACTGAATGGATTCCACCTCTTGCCTAGCTTTACAGATTCTGCGATACAGCCGAGCGCTACAATTATCTCGACGTCTATCAGCTTGTCTTAATGAGAGTTAGGTGAGCAGTCGCCTATCTACTTGCTATGCTGATTTGGAACCCTGTGTGAAGCTGAATAGAACTTTTTCAAATACCCAGTCTCTTCTATCGTGAAAACCTCGAAGTTGTGGCCGCAGTTACTCTTATTGCATCCGTATTCCACCCCAACTCGGTTTATGTTGGATTCATAGCCTGTGTTCGGCATCTGCAGCCTATTAGATAATCTTAGTTTGAAGGCATATTTTGCGAACGCTGCAGATCTTTTCAAGTAAAAATTTCTAAAAATTTAACTGTTATTGTAATGGCATACAATATTCGTTATAGAATTTTGATGAATGTTATTTGGTATTTGGCCGAGCTGCTTCTTCTACTTGCGGCGTGTGTATCTTAATATTTGCCATAAATGAAGGGGCCTACAGTTTTATGCCGCCTCTGAACGGTTGATTTTTTTCTGAAGATCTTTTTCATGGCAGAAATACACTCACCCTGCCGAGGGCGACCGCTATTAGAAAACACTTTTTCTACCATTTGGTGTTTCATGCCTGGAGATTCAAACCTGTGCGCTTCTAAATGGTAGCCAAGTCGAAAACCATTCTTATTGCGAGATCTCTGGGATATAAATTCGTCTCGTTCCGCTAGGATCAGGATGTCATAGAGACGATGTCCAGTAGTGTATTCTGTGCCGTCTGAGATCTCTAACAAGCAACTACGCTAATATGGAGCCCAGTTCTGACTCAGACGGTAAATGTGTAAACTATCTTCCACCATATCGACGCGCCTTAGGTGAGAATGGGCCTTACAACTGCTAGCTCTGCTACACAAGCAGTGCCAGATGTTAAGTGGTGTCATCATTGGCTCTATTTTCATAAATGCTGTTGGGAACCTTTTGGGTTAAAGAGCTGTGATTAGCTCTTCTTTGTTGACTGAAATTGAAGAGAGGAATGCACATGCGCAGACAGACCTCACGCGCCAACAAACTTATCTTTTTTGGTCATCTTGTTATGACCAGTAACAGTGATTTTGTCACATCGGCACTGTTATTTGAGTTCATTTAAAAATTTCAATCATTTGCGAAAAATCTAGAAACAATACTGACCATTAAGACGAGTACCACTGGAGCCATTTTTGATATAGAGCCGGAAACCGTTCAGAAGCTCTTGAATATGATTTGCGATGCGCAGCCAAGGAAGTTGCTCTTATGAAGTGGTGTTCTGGATATACTGAGAATATTTATTCTTTCTTTCTTCAAAAAAAGGATGATTGTACTTGGGTCACCCTGCATGTGAACATACCTTCTTCCCTATGCTCCTTACTTAACGCTTTAAGGTAATAAAATCCAAATGCCTCATAAATCTGTCATAAACACAGCACTGACCGCTAGTAAAATCATAGTCCAGGGACTTATGTACGCCAAACATACTTGGCTGCCCAACATATTGCGTAAATGAAAAGTCATATAACCTGAAGGTTAAATGAGCAAAAGTCAGGCACGCAAAGACCTGGGGGTATACGGCTATAGATATTAACATCGCGTACTCGTACGTATAATCAACTAAAGACACTTGCAAGTTTATTTGTATAACTGGCTTCATTTTTATTTCAACATAAATATTGTGTAGGTATGAAAGCCCCAAATACCCTGCAGGAAAAACTGTATTAAGGAAACAAATTTCTAGTTCAAAACTTTCGTATTTTCTACAAATATCTCTTGGCTTGGCTAGAGCCAATTTAGAGTTTAATTGAGGTCAAGGGACTTTTGACAGGGTTGTATTCTCTTTGAGAAGTCCGAACAGCCGTTTTAATGATGATTGGGACAATATTTCTTGATATTTTTTTATGTAAAGGGTGGTTAAGTTTTAAAGGCCGGTGTTGATTTTGAATGAAATACAGTTTTTTAGGAAATTATTGTCATCTTTCTTCATTATGATAATACTAGTATGGCTCAATTTTGCATAAAACAAAATATCGGCCAAATGACCGCCACGGTCTCGGCGGCACACCGCCATCCAATGGTCCACGTTTTCAATGACGCTGGGGCATAATTGAGGTTCTATGCCGTTAATTTGCCGAACTATCTCATCTTTTTGCACTTGAATTGTTCCAGGCTTATCGACGTACACCTTTTCTTTCAAATAACCTCAAAGAAAGAAGTCCAACGGTGTCAAATCACATGATCTTGGCGGCCAATTGACATCGCCGCGACGTGAGATTATTCGGCCATCAAATTTTTCGCCCAAAAGAGCCATTCTTTCGTTAGTTGTGTGACAATGTGGGTGTATTGGTTTTTCGGCAATCACTTTTGGATTATCATTCGCCCAATTGCGGCAATTCTGCTTATTGACGAATCCACTGAGGTGAAAATGTGCCGCATCACTGAAGATGATTTTCTTCACGAAGTTCGCGATATGCATTTAAATTTGAACGCCCGTTTTCATAATAAGCCTGAATAACTTTAACGCGTTGCTCGATTGTGTATCTTTCCATGGTTCAAATTGAGTTAGTCTGAAATTGAAAAATGTCAAATGAAATCCAGAAATGTAGGTGTGGTTAACATTTAACATCGGCCCTTTGAAATTTAACCAGCCTTTATAACAAACCATCAAGACTCATTGTGCAAGGATGGCAAGAAAATGTTGCTGTCAACTTTCGAGGCAATAAGCCGACCGGTTCTAAACTATGCTGCGCAGTGCACGAAGCTACAGACCTGCCAAAACACTGCCATAAGGACCGCGACAGGATGTCTCATGATGTCCTCGATACAACACCTATACGATGAGATCCATATGCTGCCTGTGAAGGAGCATAACAAACTGTTCAGCAAGCAGTTTCTGCTAGGGTGTTACCGCAGGCCTCACCCATGCAGACATCTGTTTGAGCCTGAGCCACCTCCCAGGCACGTCAGGAGGCACTTTCTCAATTAAGCGGACGAGTTGCAAGACAAAACAGGCAAACAGATACTGGATCGGACTGTGTACAGACAGACCATAAACGACATTCATCAGGAGACCATTACCACCTTCTTAAGCTCCCGACCCCCGAATGCCGTTATTGGAGTCCAACCACCACCTAGCGCAGCCGAAGAGCTCCAACTTCCCCGCGCGTCCTACGTAACCTTGGCACAGTTACGTTCTGAATGCTGTAGCAGGTTAAACTCCTACTTATCTAGAATCGACCCCGACATACTAAACATATGTCCGGCATATGACAGCACCCCGCACAACACTAACCACCCTTTCACATGCCCCATTAAACCCACTCATCTAACACCTCTCTCCCTCTGGACCCAACCTGTCGAAACAGCAAGTTTCCTGGGACTACCGTTAGATGAGCTAGACGAGACACTACACTGACAGGGAGAGGATGCTAGACAGATAACGACACATTCATTCATTTCGGTACATGGTAAGCCTGAAATAAAGTAAGGTGGGGAAAGGAACGTAAGTACCAAGTTGATATTCGAACGATATCGATTTGGAATTGCGAGTGGAGAAACGTTGCATATTCATAAAAATATTCCATGGGCAACTAATATACACACCTGGTAGTTTTTCAAGTATTATTTAAATGGGAGATGCCAAAAATATCGAAGTCTGAGCCAATGAATACGTGATTCTATATGCTGATTGATGATCTTGATACATAAACCCCCCAAAGATGATAGCTTACAAAGTTTGGCCATCCGAGCCAAAATTGTGAGAGTAACTTCGGCTGTCACATCACCGAGTATTTGGTAGCAGAATTGTGCCCACTAATGGGAAACGTATTCACACACTTGTCCCATCAGTCGTTGTTCAAACGCATCGAAGTAGCATTGGCGGAAGCTGCATAATTTTTTTTCTATATCACCAACACAATCGCAGTTTTTTCATAAGCAGACCGCTGTCATAGCCTTGGTTACGTCAGCAAAACAGCTGACTCGGCTGATCGGACAGCGTCCAACTAAGACTCCTGCCATAACGAGACTCAAGGTTTTGTTGAGTCACATCATATTAATTCCGATCAAATAGTGTATTCTTGAGGTTCCCACCGTTGACGAGTCTGCAGTGGGCTGTCTGTAATCCATCCATTACTTGATGTGCTTTACAACCCAGTATTTCATTGATCTCGCCAAACTTTTGTTAAGATGTCTTCGGACACACCTATCCCAAAGTAAGGCGTAGATAGTCAAGAGAGCACATTCTCTCTTTCAGCGGAGGCACCAACTCCTGGGTACCTAGCTTATTCGCTTAAACAGGCAACACGTTTTATGTAATGTCGCTGGGAAGGAATGAAATTAGAATCTATTTGTCTAAGTCAGGAATAACAATCGCGTACGCGGATGATATCGCAATAGTGGCAAGGAACAAAAGATATCTCATTGAAGCCTTCTGTAATATTGAATTTCGTGCAAGATCAGTAGGCCATAGAATAAATGAAGGCAAAACTAAATATCTGAAGGTCTTCCGCAGCGAAGAAAGACGAAGTCCGGAAAACAACCAAATCGGGATATTAACCTTTAAAGGTGTTCAACACTTCAAATATTTGGGAGTGTTAATAAAAAATGACAACAGTAGTTACGACACAATACAAGACAGAAAAATGGCAGCAAATAAAACATATTACACCCACACAAAATTGCTGAAGTCCAAACTGCTCACACGTGAATGTAAACTCCGCCTGTACCAATCAATAATACTACCGGTGCTGTCCTACGGCTGCAAGTGCTGGACATTGACAAGCAAAACGAAAGCAGCTTTAGACTTTTCGAACGAAAAGTACTCCGAAGGGTGTTTGGCTCCATACGCTGCAACGATGGAATGTACCAAATACACTACAACGATGAGTTGCTAAACTTATGTCAGGGAAAAGACGTCGTGAAATACATTAAATCCCAAAGGGTTCGATGGTTAGGGCACACTGTGCGCATGGAAGACAGCCGCCCTCAAAAATTTTTTTTATCAACTAATTGTCTATTGACCCGAGCCCGAGGACGTCCAAGGTTAACCTGGTTTGATCAAGCCATAGCCGACCTGAAAAAGCTACGAGTTAGGAGCTGGAGATCTGTTGCTATGAACTGTGCAGAATGGAAGAGGATTGTGAATGAAGCTAAAGCTCACCCTGAGCTGTAATCGCTACCTGATGATAATGATGATGATTTGTCTAAGTCGAAAGAATGAAATTAGAATTTATTATAATTTTTCAAGCCACAAAATATTGGAAACTGATCAGCTTTCCTAATTTCCTTTTCTAATTAGACTTTGTTTTATTTGAACGGCACAAATATGGTCAGTATCCACAAATTTACTGCTTGATGCGGACTATATACTGATGCGGACTATATACCATCAGCAAGAAGGATAGATTACAAGATTTGGTAATACGAAGCAAAATTGTAACCTTAGGAGCCACGTCATCGAGGCTTTGGTTCACACGCATTTCCACACTCGTCCAACACAGTCAAAGTTTTTTTTTACACAGAGAGCAGACAGTTACTTCAGCAAATCAACTGATTATTTCACAGTTGCCGAGCGCTGGTTAAAGTTGGCCAAACCTCTGCATTCTGTACATCGTGGATGAGCCTACCAAATATTTTTTACTTTCAAAATAAGGCGAGCAATCATAACTCGGGGTTAGTCAGTGCTTCCTTCACAATCGCGCTCCATGCGACTTGGTTCCTTGCGTCGTTTCTCTTAGCATTTAGGAGGCGTACAACTGCATCAGCATCGTCTGTCCATCTTTTTACAGCCCACAATAAGAGAGTTGAAGATCTCTCTCGGAATTCTGCTGTCGTCCATCCCGAGCAGGTGTCCAATCCATCTCAGCCGCTGAGCTTTAGCGAAACGCACAATGTTTTGACTTGCTATCAGTTGTTCAATCTCATTATTCGTTCTGCTTCAGTAAGATCCATTAGCTGCCCTTACTAGCCCAAATATTCTTATTAGGAATTTATGCTCAAAACTGAGAAGCCATATGTTGCTACTGGTCTTATTAGCGTCCTGTAGATTTGTAGCTTACACGACCTTGATAGTAATTTTTTTTTGTGAAGCTTTCAAGTGAGCAAACTAGCCGCCATTAGCACCTTGTAGTCTATCATTCATGCCGATTAGGCGGCCTGCAGCGCTGCTAAGGCGCTTAAAGACCTAACGAGGTATTTTATCTTATCGACATTGACTTGAAGAGCGACTAGCTTTGCTTTAGGCGAATGATAAGCGAGTAATTAACGAGTGAAGTGAAGTGATGTTGTGATTCCAACAGAGTAACATATCGTTTACACATCTGGCCTTGCCAGTGGTCGGTGGTTTTCAAGAATGCCAAAAAAATGCTTTCCTTAAAAATTTCGAAAAAAACAAATAAAAAATTTTCACAAATTGTTTTTTTTTTTAGAAGTACAGGGTGGGCCATATAACGTTTGCTTTTTGAACCACCTATTTTTTTGAGAATGGTAACACAAATGACATGTCAAATGTGTTCATGATTTGGGAAATATTGAAAACCTATTTCCAAAGTGGTGAGTCTTCTTCTTCTTTTCTGATTTTCACATCGGTGGCTACGTCAATAAGCAAAATTGTCGGATTTGGGGCTTAGAAAATCCACACGTTACTGTAGAGAAGCAAATGCATACACAACGAGTCACTGTTTGGTGCAGTTTTTGGTCTGGCGGCATCATCGGGCCATTTTTTTTTTCGAAAATGAGCGAGGAGCCGCGGTACAGAAATGGCGAGCGTTACCGTGACATGCTCAACGAGTTGTTTCCAAAAATTGAAGAGGATGACATGCACGACATTTGGGTTCAACAGGACGGTGCAACTTGTCACACTGCCAAAGTTACACTCGCACTTTTGGCTACCGTTTTTGAAAACCGAATAATCAGCCGGAATTCCAATATCAATTAGCCGCCTCGGAGCTGTGATTTAAGCCCGTTGGACTATTTTTTGTGGGGAGCCGTTAAGGGCAAATGCTATGCAAACCATCCGGAGACGATTGATGCTTGAAAACACGAAATCGAAGTTGCCATTCATGGAATTGGAGCCCAAACAATCGAAAATGTGCTTAAAAATTGGGTTGATCGAATGGCCTACTGTAAAGCCAGTCGTGGCAGTCATTTGAACGATATTGTTTTTCATTCATAAATGACAATGTTCACCCTTCAAAATAAAATAAAAATTTTGAAAAAATATTGACAAATTTTTTTTTATAGCCAAAAGCAAATTTTATATGGTCCACCCTATATTTTCGAAAAAACAGAACTATATAAAATAAATAAAAACTTTGTTTATCCTAAAAAATTAGAAATAAATTATAAATATGTTAAGCCCGAAGATATTTCACTTTAAAGGGACAGACAGACACCTGTAAAATTTCAAAAAAAAAAATTTTTTTTTCTCTAAACTATATTTTTCGAATTGGCGTACACGATAACTCGAAAAGTTATTGACCGTTCTCCCTGAAATTTTGCACACATGTTTGATGATATTACTTTCTATTTAAAGCTTTCGAAAAATAATTTTTTCGAAGCAAACATAGTAGGAAAATTCGCCCCAAAATTCATTTTTTTTTTAAGAATTTTATTCCGCAAATTTTTTTTTTCATTTTTGTTAATTTATATAGAAACTATGACATTAATAAACAAGAAAATTGTTGGTGTTTTGTATGCAGGTCACTGACGCCGATGCTACAATGCCCGCCAATTGAGCAGCCCTGCTGCGACCTTCCTGGAAGAATTGAGTGTACATCCACCATTTTAAATCATTAAAATAAAAAAAATGTTTATATTATTTTAATATATAAATAAACTGTATGCCAATTTTGAAAAAAATATATTGACTTCTTCATTTTAAATAATTTTAATGAAAATCAGGGAAAATATGGCCGTTTACAGGTATCTGTCCCCTTAAGGAACTATACCAAAATTTTCAACTTTAAATAAATCTCAAAACTATTAGATTTTAAAAAATGTTCTTCGGTATTCTTTTTATTCTGCCCATCCTGCAAATACACCAATTTTTAGAAGAATTTACGCCAATACCCAATATACTTGGATCACTTGACATGGAATCGCTCTATCGCTTAGTTCAATTATGCGCTGGCTTTCTCTGCGGGGTTCATTCTCACCACTGACATGCTCCCCACACAATGCCAATGCATAAGACACTTCCTCGTTATGTTCCCTGAGGCCAGCCAAGGGTGGTCGAGCTTGGCGCACTACAGTAATTATAATAAACTTTTGCCAATAATTCATTAACAAAGGACATGGACCCATAGTGCCCTGCATACATACATAGCTTCGCATGCAAGCGTTGAGAATTCTGTGTGTAGCTGTGTCGTGTTTCACAAAACAAAAAATATTCATTAAAAGTAGCCAAAGTGTGTTTTTCTACACAAATGTGTAGAGTTTTGGGCAAGCAAGTACCCATTCACATACAGAGTAAACTAGCGGGTGCTGGGCTCTAAAAAAAATAGAAAATAAATACACAGAAAATAAATGAAACGACTTGGAGATAGTAACCTTTAGTTCCTTTGAGTTAAGATTTAGGTTCCTTCAGGCAACTGGCAAATGACAATACAAAATTATTCACGCACGCTGACCTTCTGGCAACCAGCAGTGGTCCCAGTAAGTTTATAAAAATCATTTTTATGGCCCGAGTCGGCTCATATTCAAAAGGCGTATTACTTATGAGAAAGATATAGGTACTTATATATACTCGTACTTACACTACAGTAAATTTGGACCTGCTTAGGTGGCGCTGAAGTCGAGATATCTATAAAAACCGTACTTACGTTCCAATTTACTTTGCGATTTGAGTTGGATACCTTTTATTTCTTTTAACTTTTCAGCGAAAAATTAACCCACTGAGTTGCAATGGAGTGCAGATACTAAAATAAATATTTACGGTCCAAAATTTAGCCATTTCTGCTACGATCGAGATTTAGTACCTAAAAAGAAAATCTGAAATTTTAAGGCAAACATTTCGGTCTTGAATTTCTTTCTTTTATGGAAACTCCGCATAATAGATAAGTTTGCTTGGTGCAGTAAAAAAATATCCATTTCATTTTTATACACAACTTTCTTATACATGGTGGCGCAAAATTAATCGTCTTATCGGAAGATTTTTTCAAATGGCGCCATACGTCAATCATTTTTGACACTTGGAAAATAGACAGCTGCCATATATAAGAACAAACAGATAGGCAGCGGAGCGCATAAAAGTCAAAATAAAGATATCCATCACTCAAAATCAGTTTCTTTTATTCAGTAAAAAAGTGATTTAAAAATAAAATTGGATGATTAATTTTGCACTCTGTAAAGTTTTCGAAACCATATATCTGCGATTCTTTTTATAATTTTTTTTATTTTTTAAGATAAAATATACCCACAAATAAAAAATTAAAGTTTTTATACATTTGTTATGTTTTATTTTTTAAGGTAAAATATACTTTTTAAAAAAGAATTTTCCCTAAAATTTAAAATTAAATTTTTATAACTTTTCTATTTTTTTAAGATAAAATTTACTTAAAAAAACCTCCCAAAACTTTTAATTAAAATTTTTATAAATATTTTGCTTTTATTTTTTTAAAATAAGGTATACTATTAAGCAAAACTTTTCCCAAAAATTTAAATTAAAGTTATAAAAATATTTTTGTTTTTTAAGACAAAATATACTCTTAAAAAAATTTTCCCAAAAATGTATAATAAAATTTTTACAAATTTGTTATTTTTTAGGATAAAATAGACTCTTAAAAAAAATGTTCCCAAAAATGTATAATAAAATTTTTGTAAATATTTTGTTTTTTATTTTTTGAGATAAAATATGCCTTAAAAAAATTCCAAAATATTAAAAATAAAACCTTCATAGTTTTTAATATAAAACACGAGCCAAAATTAAAATTTTTTTCACTTATTAATTTTTTTTATTTTTTAAAATAAAATATATCCAAAAATTAAAATTAAAACTTTTATAATTTTTTTTTTTAAGTTAAAATTAGCCAAAAAAATTTTAAAAAATTAAAAGTAAAACTTTTATATTTTTTTACTTTTTACGATAAAAGACAACCAAAAATTAAAATTAAAATATTTTCACTTTTTTATATTTCAAAATAAAAAAAAAACAAAAATTTTTATTAAGACTTTTATAAATTTTTTTTTTTAAGATAAAATATATATTAGTTCAAAAAAATTTCCTAAACATAGTAATTAATTTTTTTATAAATATTTTGCTTTTGTTTTCTAAGATAAAATATACTTAAAAAACAAAATTTAAGTTGATAATTTTTTTTTCAGGTAAAATATATTTAAAAAAAAGCTCAAAATTAAAACTTAATTTTTATAACTTTTTTATTTTTTTAATTTTTTAGTTTTTAAAATAAAATATACCTAAAAATTAAAATGAAAACTTTTGTAATTTTTTGTTTTTTTTTTTTTTTGATGATAAAATATAGTAAAAAAATTTCCCAAACATCAAAATTAAACTTTTTATAAATATTTTGGTTTTTTTTAAGATAAAATATACTTTAAAAACATATGTACCCAAAATTAAAACTAAAATGTTTATAAATTTTTTTTTTCAAGTAAAATAAACCTTAAAAAAATGCCCAAAAATTAAAAATTAAGTTCTTATAACTTTTTTATTTTTTAAGATAAAATATACCCAGAGCTTAAATGAAAATTTAAAATAAAACATACCCAAAAATTAAAATTAAAACTTTTAGAATTTTTCATTTTTTCTTTTCAAGATAAAATATACTAAACAAAATTTCCCAAACATTAAACTTAAAATTTTTATAAATAGTTGGTCTTATATTCTTTACGATAAAATATGCTTAAAAAAAAAATTTCAAAAATTTAAATTAATTTTTTTAATTTTTTGACATAAAATTTATTTAAAAAAACTTTAACTTTGGACAAAATTGTATTTTTTCACTCAAAACTTTTGGGGAAAAAACTTGTTTTTACTTTTTATGAAAAGCTCCCCGCCTCAGATTTTGTCTTCTTTCTTCCATTAATAGCTGAGACTATACTCAGTAATTCCTGAAAGTTTCATAGTAGGATCCCCATAACTTTTCAGTTATATTGAAATGCGTAGAGCAAATCAGTGCGACACTTTGCTCCGGTGATCGAAGCGTCGCTATGTGCATTAATAAGCAGATTCACGGCATTTTGCACTGGTTGAAAAGTAATATAGAAATGTAAATATCCAATCCAAAAAAGACTCCAGATTAATGTATTTTACTAATTTCATGACAAAAAAAAAATGCTCCCCTATCAATGCAAAATATTTTTTACCTCCAAAAAATTTCTGACAGTGTCTCCCTGAAAAAATGTGAATGTTTAACACCGACGAAAGCATTCTGCGTTTACAAGCTAGATGCCCTTGAGCATCATTAGGAACGAAGAAAGTACACAGAACGTACAGAAGTTCAAAGCAGCTGGACTAGGCAGCAAGGCTGTGTAAAAGAAAAGTGCGAGCAGCTGGAAAACTGAACGGCCATTGGCGATACAAAACAATTTATTAAAGCAGAAAGTGACCCCAGGATGAACGGAATGTGTTGGCAGCACATACTTACACAAACAATGATATCTGTTAAAAGTAGGTGCTTTCTCACACACACACACATACACAGAAATACGTGCCGAGGCATAGGTGGGTGCATATGTATGTGAGTAGTTTCTGTTTTCTGCCAGCTGCGCCATGTTTCTACTTATTTTATGGTCAGCATGTGTGCAAAAACAACAGCAACAATAACAACCACAATGAACCAATCGACAAGCTAAATGCTCATAAACTTCAACGCCAGCCAAAACACTCATAAGCCGTAGGAGAGTGCCGGCGAGTGGGAGGCAAATAGCAGATGCGGGCACAGATCGCCACATTGACATTAAAATAGTTATTTCCTTGTTACGATTTTTGCTAAAATTACAAGGAGAGCTGCAAGGACATTCCAATGCTACTTTGCTGTTGTTTTAGATAGTCAACGTTATACTTTTCATGCAAAAAGCAATAATCGAGGTCATCAGTTAATGACCAACCACATATTTTGAGGGAAAATATTTTTACTCTACTAACATCAGACACATACGTGCATAAAATAATAAAATAAAATAAATAAAAATAAAAATATATATTAAATATAAAAAATACCAGCATGCAGTCAGTTATTTTCGCTGAGCTTAGATTAGTCGTAAAATAGTACTTCCACGCCTATTGTGGGCTCCCCCTACTCATTTAATGTGCTCGCTTTACGATTATTGGATATATTAATTTTTAGTGTGCTTTTAGGCGTAAGTACGAGTTTAATAGTTAGATCTTTCATGTTGGATCTTCTTATAAGGTGGCGCAAAATTAATCACCCAATCGGAAGATTTATAATTTTTGCAAATGGCGTCGTACGTCAATCCTATTTGACACTTGTGAACTGGACAGCTGCAGTAGACAAACAGACAGGCAACGGAGCGCGTGAATGTCAAAATAAAAATGACCAGTGCCCAAAATCTTTTTTTTTTAGCAAAACAGTTATTCGAAATCACAATTAGATTATTCATTTTGTACCACCTTGTGTTACGCCTATGCATGTACTTTTAATTCGTTGCACGCTCACGATTTTAGTTGAAGCGCAACAAAATCGCTAAATAATTATTTATAGCAGAGCATCATTTTAGGCGCTTAATATGAGTTTAATACTTAGCTACTTTTATGAAAGAAATTATTTACGTTAAATACTAAAATACAGCAAAAAATTGTATCTATCTTTTATTTAGAATATTAGAATATTGATGAGGCATAAATGTGAGATATCGTCAAGGCATAGAACTCCTACATTGTTTACTTGGTAAGCACCATGCAATAGGCAAAAAAAGACAAGATTGTGGTATCCCAATTATGAAAGAGGAAGAACTGTAGAATATTGAACTACCTGCCATTTTATCCCTTAATGTCACAATTGTATGCTCAGTGCAATTAAGTTCATTTAATTTGGCCTCAAGGTGATGAAAAAAATGCATATAAGTTGTTGTTGTTGTTGAAGTGGTTGAGTATTTCCACTGAAAGAATCCTAATTAGTGACCAGCACCATTTTACTACCACTGTCCTCGTGTGATGATGTTTTTTTTTTTGTTCTAAGTCAGATGCATTTAGTGAGGTCCAAGCATAGCAGCAAATTCGTTACGATGTCTGACATCTCATTAATTTGCTGCAAGAAAGGCTTACCGAAAAGACTTTCCTTCGCCCCTTCCGCTTAATAGCTTCTGCAGATAGGATTGAAGGGTAGGTTGAGTCTAGCTGCATAATCCTCTGCTTTCCAATGGCCTGTAAGGGTTGCAGTGATGCGTGAAATGTTTGGTCGGGAACATCCTAACAGGTGATTCGTCCTTTGGATTTTGTACGACGGCCACGTGTTTTTTGTTGTAATACATGTAGTTAGACTCCGATTCTAGTTTGCCCTTTAATAGTTTTTCACCTCTCAATTTTGGGACTTTGTGCCTATCTGTTACTGATGTCGTCAAGGGTATTATGAAGCTTAAGTCTACAACGAAAACTGACTCGGATGGCCTTTCGGGCATTTTGCTGAAGAATTGCTTGTGTCTCGCTGAATCTCTTACAATTATATTCAATAAATCGTTGTCCTCTGGTATCTTTGTTGACGACTGGAAATTTACTTCCGTTACGCCTATATTACAGACCGATTTCGAAGCTTTCGTCTATCTCTAAACTTTTTGAGATAATAGTGAATGATAAGTTATATTTTGCTGTCAAAGGCCTAATATCTACCAACCAGCATGGTTTCGTTGCAAGTCGCTCCACTGTCACTAATTTGTCTATTTTCAATGATTACTGCACTTCAGCCTTCCAGAACAGATCTCAAGTTGATGCAATTTATACAGACTTCTCTAAAGCGTTTGACAAAGTATCGCACCGAATACTCTTGTCGAAGCTTGCATCATTGGGTATACACTCCACGTTTTTGTCGTGGATCAAATCATATTTGTCCAACAGGCACTGCGTTGTAACCGTTGATAATACGACATCCCGTGCATTTATTGCATTCTCTGGTGTCCCACAGGGAAGTATTCTAGGACCCCTCCTCTTTATACTCTTTATTAACGATATTGGTTCTTGCTTTTCGTTTGCAGAACACTTTTTGTATGCTGATGATCTTAAAATATTTGCGGTGACTAACAGTGTTAGGGACTCTGAAAAGTTGCAAACCGACTTGCACAATGTCCGGAACTGGTGCTATTTAAACCATTTGTCACTAAATATTAGCAAATGCTTTCACGCAAAATATGCTAAATCAAACAATACTTTGCATACTTCGTATAATATTGCTGGCTTACCTTTGCAATCCGTTGAGGAAACTAAAGACTTAGGCGGTATTTTCGACTCTAAGCTGAATTTCACCAGCCATGTTAACCACGTCATAAGACGATCATATGCGATGCTAGCATTCGTTCGCCGAAATTGTTCTGCATTTACCAACCCACACACTCTCAAAACATTGTATTGTGCCTTTGTTAGATCAAGATTAGAGTATGCCGCTATTATTTGGAGACCGTACCAAATAGGTCTGTCTAATCGGATTGAGAGAATTCAGAAAGTTTTTCTTCGTTTTGCGCACCGATCATTAAACTTTTCTGAGCCTGTACCATCGTACCGCTCTCGATGTTTATTAATTGACTTAAGGGGGGACCCTCATTTATCGGGTCAAAAAAATCGATTTTTTGGAAATAATTTTAATCTATTCTACAACTATTTAAGAATATACTTTCAAAATTTCAAGTCGATATCTGTATTTTTGAAGGAGTGACAAAATTTTTAACAGGACGCGACGGGTGGCCTGATCGCCTGTATCCAAAACTTTAAACGCGTTTTTCTCGAAACATCATTTTTCAATTTTGTGTACACAATTGAGAACGCTGTATTGAACTAATCAGGCTTTACAATAGCTCATTTTAAAGATAATTAAATTGTTTTCAATGTGACATTAAGTGTTTTTTTAAAAAAAAAGATTTTCATATTTTTTTGTAATTTTAAAGTCAATTTTTATGCATGAAAAATCACTTTTAACATAAAACTGGGTAAAAAATATCAATTTCGACATTTTTTTTTTTAAATCAAAATGTCACATCGAAGGTATTATCCTAAAGTTTTAAAAAAAATTTGGTTTTTTTATTTCAGAAAAAAATTCAGAGCGCTAGAATGTACACAGATAGAATGAGGTGCCATGGACGAGGTGTATATTTCCATACTTAAAATGTTTTTTTTCTTCTCCGAAAATTTTTGTAGACAGTCAAGACATTTATTAAAGTACTTTATGAATTACAAAACGTTTGAAGTTATTTTACCTGAGAAAAAAATTCCCAAAAATGATGCATTTTTCGACCGTCTAAATGAGGGTCCCCCCTTAAAGCCAATTGATAGCAGACGATCTATTCTATCATGCTCATTTATTATTCGTATCATTTCTGGATCTATTGATTGTCCTTCCCTTTTAAGTAAAATTCAATTTAATATACCGAATATGAGGCTCCGACAGTATGAAACCTTTAAAATTGGCTTCTCGAGAACCAACTATGGGGTGAATGCACCGATTCCTAGGGCATGTGCAGATTTAAATATGTTTTTCAATTCTTCTGGTGCTGATTTTACATGGCCGTATGGCATCTTAGTCAATCATCTTAAATCGTTCTTTTCTTAGTAACTACTAAACTATTGTACATTAGCTTAATATAGTCTGTAAGAATGTATCCATTTAAAGACAATAAATAAATAAATAAATAATTGCTTCTCTCTTCTTTTGGCTAAAGCATGATAGTGTGAAGCAATGGATGCTTTTAGTGTGTTCAGTGGGATGGAGACTGCCACTGCCTCTGCTATTTCTAGTGACGAACCTTTTCTTGCTAGCTCATCCGCTATCTCATTACCCCGTATGAGCCCATATCAGAGCACTTTCGAGCCAATGACTAAGCAATTCTAGTTCCTCTCTACACTGTAAGACTAGTTTAGATGAAATGGGGTTGGAGTCTAAGGCCTTGATAGCCGAATTCGATAGTCGATTTTAAAGGTGCATTCTTTTGGGGAACATTTTAACCCAAAATTGTTTGCGTATTTGGGTAATTTTGGTTCTTACATTTATAATAAAATTCTGAAAAATATTTAGTTTTTAAAGTCGGTAGTGAGTTAAAATATTCCACAAAAATATTTCCCGAAAAATTTCAGTAAGGGTGCTCTCAGACGAAAACAGTGTGCGATATCGAATTAAAGCACGACATTCATTTATTTCGAGGCACATATGAATATTGGACCTCTCAAATTAGTGTTTCAAAATTTAAAGAAGGGAAGTCCAACGGCAGGGCAGAGAAATGCTTTGCAATTTCATTTTAATCTATTAGTAAAATGTTCGGAAATTTTGTTGTTGTTTCTAATGGGATAAAATCTGCATCATAAAAAGTTGTTAAATGCGACTAAAGTGACAGTATCGAGATCAGGTTGACCCGGCTGGCTAAAAGCCATCACATAGACTTGTTGGTCTTTAGTGGTACCAGATGAAGCTTGACATTTACGTTTCTTTGTAAAAGAAGACTTCTACAAGTCTAAGTAAGCTCTGAAGCTCTAACCCCGAGATACATTCTAACCTCTCATATTGTAGAGCTCCTAAGCACTTCATTCGAGTTCTGGATAATGCAGGGCACGAACATAGAAGGTGTTCTAAAGTTTCCATCTCTTAGAGTTCCTATCTTGCCGCTAGCAAGTTGTGGCCTGACACTATACCTACGATATTTTTGCTCTTTTCCCTAGGCAAGACTAACACGAATCAGGCGTATTTATCTACATTGCTCCTCCTGTCTATCCGTACCTGCATGCCCGCAACGATTCTATTGTAGATCCTCTTCAAGAGTTTTAATATGTACAATGCCCTTATGCCCGTGTACCCAATAGATGTGCCACCCTTTGTCTTCGGCTAGTCTCTCTATGGCTTCCCTGCTTTTTAGAACGTTTTTAGATGAAATTTCATATGAGTTTATTGCTTTTATCGCCGCTTGGCAGTCAACGTATATATTTACTTTGGCGTTGCTTGATGTCTTTGCAATTACTTGTTCTGCAGCCTTTTCTACTGCGAAGACCCTCCACTTGAATGGTACTGCACTGATCAGGCAGCTTGAATGGCTGCATGATGCTTAGCTCTGCGCAATAGATCCCTGCACCTACCGCGTCAAACATTTTCGAGCCATCACTAAATATATTAAGCATATATGGGTTAGGTTTCATTCCTCTTTTCCACACCTCTTCTTCTGTGATAGTACGGACTTTCCTCACCCAGTTGCATTTCGAAGTCAAATAATCTGTATTGGCCCTATAACTCAGGCATATTGACGTTTAGCCGAATGTTTTACAAGTAAATTCACCCATTGAGTTAATTCTTACGGCAGATTTAGCTGCTAGCCATTCTGCCGCATTGTCATTCGGTGACAGGTTGAGGGTTCTTTCAAACGCACCCGTTGGAGTAGTTCTCATCGCCCCTGTAGTGCAAAGTGCGCCAAGACGTTGAATACTTTCCATTGGTATTTCGCATGTCGTTTTCCTTAGCGCAGTCCACCACACCAGCGCATCGTAGAGTAATATTGAATTTACTATAGTTAAATAGCACCAATTCATTATAGAAGGAGATAGTCGCCATGTAACTCCCAACAACGTTTTGCATCCTTATACTACAGGGACCGCCACTCGAAGTGTACCAATTAAAAAACCTATAAATTTAGTTTGGAAAATTACTTTTATGCAAGTCAAAGTAAAAAATGTGTGAAAATAATACAAAATTAAGAATCAATTTACTTTTGCTCGATATGACCACCTTTTGCCTTGACTAGGTCCTTGAGACGGTCCAGAAACGAATCGTAAGCTGCCCGAATGTGACTGCCAGGTATTTTGGCCGACTCGCGGACAATGTCTTTTTTCAGTGCCTCGAGAATGGGGAATCGTTTAGTGCGAACCTTGCTCTCCACAATGGCCCAAAGAGAATAATCTATCGGATTCGCGTCTGGTGAATTTGACAGCCATTCTGTTGACGTTATGAAGTTCAGAACGTTGTTTTATAGCCATTTTTGGTTCACTCGAGCTTTATGAGACGGCGACGAGTCCTGTTCAAACGTCCATGGTCAGCCACCGAAATGTTTGTCTGCCCACTGCTTCAAAGCAACCTCCAGAATACTTTCCCGATAATATTTCGCATTTACCTTGACGCCAGGTTCGATGAAAACCTTCGTTCTCTCAAGTCTGACTTGTTGCTGCTTTCGTGTGAGATCATGCGCTTGTTGGATCTTGTCTCTGAGATCATTTTTCAGTATGCGATGAATGCTAAGGTCAGATATTTTCAGCTCTTTCGCCATTTGATTGGCACTTCGTCGGGGATTTCGCTCCAGTCGCTTCTTCACTTGTTAAACCATTTCACGTGACGTTGCAGTCTTTTGATGTCTCCCTTCATGACGTTTCGCAATGCTACCAGTATCTTTGTAACGAGTCATGGTGAAATAAACAAAAACTTTATTTACTTTAAGGTGCTCGAACTCACGAACATTTGCTGGTTGTGATCTTCCAGCCAAATATAATGCAATCACACTACTACGTTTGAAATCCATTAATGATTTTCTTTTTTCGTGTTTGCTCTCGTGCTTGTAAAAAATGTTCTGCACTGTCATTTAGCCAACTAACAGACAGCTGATGCTCGTACATGACGCGAGTGGGCTGAAGTTGATTACACTATGAGTGCCGGACCCTGTGTACGACTATTATACTTCCAGTGACAGTAATTATCCGTATATAAGTCCGAGTCGTTCCGCTAACGTTGTACCGACTGTCTTAGAGACGATTCTGAGTGTCTCCTGTGCCGCCTCATAGACCACGCTGGTGGTAAGAGGGTGACAAGAGGGTATCCAAAATTAAGTTTACGTTTTGCGGCTTTTTTATGTGTCATTTTATTGTCCTAAACTGTAATAAATTAGACCACTCAAGTAGGTGAAATCTTATTCGAACGTATTTCTGAATTTATTCCTTTTTCTATTGACATTAATTCAAGAGGCATTTTATTCAAAAGAAGAAAGGTGGATTATATAATTTTAAAAATGAACCATCAGCCAAGACCCTCGCACTTAGATAATTTTAAAGCGAAAATAAAATCAATAACACATATTTTACATATACATGCATAGGTATATGTATTGGTATTTGTATATGTATATGTATTGATATTTGTACCTCTAAAACAACTAAATACTTTTTTATATAAAAAAACTACCAGCATTGTTTTTCTTTTGTTTTCTGTTTGTGCTGCAAATTTCTCCCTCGTTTTTACTCGTTGACCGCATTGCGGATGCAATTTATTGCTTTCTTGTTATCCTGAATTTCTTCATTGTTAATCTAGCGAAATTGCAATTTTAACAACACAAAAACAGGGAATGACCGCAGAATAGTGCGAAGGAAAAATAAAAAAAAATTCTAATAAAATGCTGCCATAAAATACGAGGGAAATTCGTGCCACAATATTATAGCTGTTGCACTACTAATTGTTGGATTAGTGGAATCCCCTGCTCGTTCGCTGCTGGTTTTTAACTAACTGCTGCAAGCTTTCATTGCTTTTTGCAAACATCTCAGATACAAATGTGGGAATTTCTCCGCAATGTGACCTAAATAAATAAATGCTGTGGAATTGGAATAGTTCGTGAACGTTTCTTTGCTGCTGTGCATTGGAATTTAAATGGCTAAAAGTACTATAAATATTAAAGAAAAGAATTAAAGCAGCTGGATTTAAATTTACTTTTTAACTTCTGCGCGTTTGCAATTATTTAAGAGGCATAAAAACAAAGAGACAAAATAACGAACGAGAAGCTCTGGAGAATTGCACACAAAAATAGGATCAACAGTGCAATAAAGAAAAGAAAATATGGATGAACAGGGCATACTCTGCGAAAGTCTTATGAGGAAATACCGCATGCCGCCTTGACTTAGAACCCTCAAAGAACGAGAAGAAGAGGCAAACCATTGATGACTTGGCAAAGGACTATCCGCAATGAAACTGGAAAATCGTTTCATGAACTGAGATTTATGTCTAGAAATAGAAATGTTTGGAAAACTTCTGTTGAACCCTTAAGCTCCTAAAGGAGTATGAAATAATAATAATAAAATAAAAATACAAGTGAAATGTAATTTTTTGTGTGGCAGAAAGTGCATAACAACGTCACCTAAAAAAAACTATAAAAAAAACGATATTTTGTAGCAAACCTCAAACTTGCACTTTATTATTGTATTATAAAATTTACTGTAAAACTGTATTCCGAAAATCTTTCTAGAAACTCTAATTAGAAACCATGCCTTTGTGATGAAAAGTTTACAGAATTTTTCTAATTTTTGTATACAATTTGCAGAGTTTTATTCGAAAATTAGTAATACTTTAACTTTACTTTAGTTATAAAGAAATAAAGAACATGCGAAAGAAAAGAAGACAAATAATCAACAAAGACAATATGTTGCGGCGCTGTCGTTTGTTGTAAGTTATATGTAGTGGGTGGCGCAAAAATAATCACTCTATCGAAATTTTATATTTATGGCAAATGTCGACGTGCATCAATCATATTGGCACTTGAAAACTAAAGAGCTGCAGTGTACAAACAGACAAGCAATGGAGTGCGTTAATATCAAACTAAAGATTTCCAGCCCGGAAAATAATATCTTTACATAATGGAAAGAATAATGAGATGGCGCCTATCGTGGTACCGTTACTTTGCTCTCAGCGAATTTGACAACGAGTTACATGATTTTAGCTCCAGTATTGCCAGATTAGCATTTTCGTAACTTGATTTAGCATTTGTTTTTTTGTTAGTTTTAGTTCTTTCTTCATGACATTTTTCTAGCCTGATTTAATTATAATGTAATGTTTATAATTTTGTAAAATATACATTTTTTAATAATTAGTTAAATAGTTCTCTGTTTTATTTAGCTTTACTTTTTTTAAACATCTGGTGGCATTGCCCGAGATTGCAGGCGTTGTTGGTGTTCTTCTGCTTTCGGCAGTCAAAACTCTCTCCGCTACTGCAGTGTTGCCTAGCTTTGGATATAAAAACGCACAAATGCCCATTTAAAGAAAATAAAACACCAAATTTTTATTGAATCACTTAAAGAACTTTGTATGCGTGACAAATTGTCTTTAGAATGTGGGTTTTTTTATATAAATGTGTTATGCTTATGTACAATTTAATTTATGAGTTTTTTTTTGTTAAGCGAGTTAAGGGAACGACTTATTTGCTATATTTGAGGTTATGTTACTAGATAAGGTACTCATTTTGTAAAAATGTTGTTATGGTTTTTTCAGTATTTTCTGGTATTTTGTGCCTTATTTTTACAATGAATACACCTTTTGATGCCTTATGTCCCACTAAGGATTGAGGGCCGGACGAAACAATTGCACCTCTATGGTTTTAATTCGCATTCAATAAATTCAAACGCCTTTTAAAATATGTAAAAAGGTTTTCAATCTTAAGAAGAGTTGAGAGAGGGACATTTAATATTCTTGGATAACCTTCAAAGTCGCAAAAAATTAAATTCACACTTTCAAAATATCAAATTTTATAAGAACCAACTATTTTTCATTGGCACTAAAATCTTCTCCGAGTGGCCTTTTTTAACCTTCTTTTGTATAATAATACAGTTTTTTTACCTTAAAGTTTCGGTAGCTTTAAATTAAAAAAAAAGAAACAAACACGAAACTTAAAAATTTTCGCATTTTCGGTATAAAAAAGCACTAAATTATTGCGAAGAGCAAATGGTAGGCAATACCATGATGGGCGAGCTTCTAGTGTCTTTTGTGGGGAGGCAAAAAAATCGCCCATTGCTCTGTGAAAATCATATTCTAGGGATCAAAATAAGAAACTTTGCCGAAGGAACCATACCTCTAAAACGAATTCTGATGTCCCCCAAATTGGGTCGAACGAAAAATCCCACTTTGACCCACTTAGAGTGCTCCAATCGAGTCCAAATGTATGACCGACCCGCCCTAGTGTGTAAGTATGAAATGCAAGGTTCCTTATGATAAACTAGCTTTAAGAGAAAAATATATTGAGGTGATATTGAAACTTACTTTGGTTATATTAAATAAAAATGATGTGAACGGAGAAGTACCCCATTAGAAATAGAATTTGTTTACCCTTTCTTGTTATTTTTTTAGTGTTGCCACCTGAATTTTGTAAAAATTGTTGAAAAAATGTTACTTTCATATTAAGATATGTTCAACAAACTCTAGCAAAAATATTTTTAGCTGGTGTTGCCACATGATTTTAATTGCAAATATTGCAACTTGTGATAAATTTACTTTGAATATTAAAACATGGATATCAAATGAGAGATGTTTAACAAGCAGTAGTTGACATTCGTTTGAAGCATAAAAACACTTTTTTATCTGACGTCAAAAATGTCTGTGTTCGTCCCAAAAAAACAGCATTTGCGGGAAGTTATGTTTCATTGTTTGCTTTTAAAGAAAAGTGGTACCGTCGTGCGGTAATCACGCTCCATCAAATACAACTTTTAAAGAGTGATTTCGACGTTTCCAAAGTGGTAATTTCGACATGAGTGATAAAAATCGCGAAGGGCACCAAAAAAATTAGAAGATACTCAACAATTATTGGATGAAGACGCATGTCGAACCCTTGCCGATAGGTCTAAAGAAATAGATGTTGACAGAGCAACCATCGGTAAGCGTTTGCACGCGATAGGAGTAGTCCAGAAAGCAGGTAACTGGATGCCACATTAACTTAAGGAGAGGGATATCGAGAAACTAAGAGTAAAAGGCGATGAAAAATAGATATATTATGATAGCCCCAAGCGTCGAAAATGTTGGAGTCTGCCAAATGAACCAGGTCCATCGACAGCGAAAAAAAATATTCATGCTTCAAAGATTATGTTGTGCATCTATTACAAACTCCTTAAACTTTCTCAAACCATCACTGGCGATCATTACCGTCTACAGCTGATGCGTTTGAAGCGAGCTCTCAATGAAAAACGGGCCGAATGGGGTGGTAGACATGACAAACTAATTTTGCTGCATGAGAACGCGAGCCCACACCTTGTTAAATCGGTCCAGTAATATTTCCAGGCACTGAATTGTGAAATCTTGCGATACCTGCCGTATTACCCAGACATTGCAGCTTCGGATTACCATCTGTTCGGATCAATGCTGTTAGCCCTTATTGGAAAGCGGTTCACTTCGTACGAGAGCATCGCAAACTGGCTCACTGAATCAAGTCAAAACAACTCGAATTTTTCGTCAAAGGAATCCGTATGCTGTCTGAAATATGGAGTCAAGTTGTAGCTCCCAATAGCACATACTTCACAAAAGACGGAAACTTATTCCCATACCCATAGATATTAGAAAAAGTAATGGATACAGAAAAGCACTTCAAAAAAAATAGAAATTTGTTGCATTCCGTTTGAAAATTTATTGTCTGTCAATTTAATACATATGTGCAAGTATATGTATTTCACTTTAAGCGAAAAAAATTCGCCACATTGTTGGGTGTTTAGCCGAGCTCCTCCTCCTATTTGTGGTGCGTATGTTGATATTGCGCCATACATTGAGGGACCTACAATTCTAAGCCACCGCCGAACGGCAAATGGTTTTTTATGAGGAGCTTTTCATGGCAGAAATACACTCGGAGGTTTGCCTTTGCCTGCCGAGAGGCGTCCTTGTTTCCTAGAACCTGTACTTCCTATAATATCTGTAATTGTTTTGAAGTTTTCCTTAACCTTTTACCGCATAGTCTAGCAGTTTTGATTCAATTTTAAAATCAAATTCAATCTATTTAAAGCCAAAATTCACTCTATTTAAAGCCATTAAACATATATTTAGCAATAATAAAACGCCAAAAAATTGTCTATGATTTGATGACATTTCGAAATAACCTCATTTTTGTGCAAGTGGATGAAAAGGCAGAATTGAAGTGTGCGGGATACATTTTCAAAGCACGATAACAGAGTAAAATGTAAATACTTATGGGTTCGATATCTTTCTGAACGTATATTAATTTTTCGCTTTTCAACTGTTTTCTATATTTTGCAACTAGTTTTTAGGTTCCGTAAAACTAAATCAAAATATAAAACTTTTTCACCATTTTTCTTTTAATATGTCTTATTGATAATTAAATAAAGATATTTCCACCGTGAAACATTTTTTGTTTTCAAAACTTTATTAATTCATACATTAAAGGGTTAAATTCTTAATAAAATGTAAGCAAACCTCTCGATATTCACTCGCATATATTTTGAAAATTTTACAGGATGCTTACTTCAATTTTTTAAAAAAATTATGAAACTCGAAAAATTGTCACCTTTCCTCACCATAAACTCTGCACACTTCCTGCGAATGTTTAATTAAATGATGAATTGAGATTGAAGACAGCACCAGCATTTCTTCGCCAGTGTCACTAACTTTCTCGATTCTCTTCACCTTCAAACTAAAATAGTACTGAGGTCTACTCTGAGCTACGCTGCCACTGCGATCAGCTGACCTACCTTTATTGGGTGTTTGGTCGTATTTGTCCACCTATTTGTGGTGTGCGTCTTGATGTTATTCCACAAAGCAATTGCATTGCGCAATAACTTCTACTGCAACTACCTGCCAGTAGGGCAGACTTCTTTCAATAGGATGATAAGAATAAAAGGTTAATAAAGCAGGGAACAGATGTTTAAAAATAACTGTCACACAAACTTAACATTTTGACTGCCCACGCAACCGTCTCAAAAATTCACAAATCTCTCTTACGTATTTTACTCATTCTAAACTTATTTCGGCATCATATTAGCATTACGAAATCCCCATAAGCGATGTAATACAAAAATAAAGAAAAGAAAATCTACTAAATCACATTTGAAGTGTAAATTACCACATCGAGTTAAGTTGAGCCGAAATAAATAAATTGTTAAAACTGCTTTTGCTGCACAAAGAACCCAAAAATTTCAACGCAAAAGCCAGTCAACTACTTACCACAGCTAAAATATGGCATCAAGTAAATATTTGATGACTTACAACGTGCCGCAACACGGTCACTTGCCGCATGCCGCATGTCTCTTGTAACACTCGCCTACTTGCCGCATACCTACACTCTGGCTCGCCATGGCCGGTCGGCCATCAATGCGTCGTGAAGTGTTGAGGGTTGCGCGTTAAATGCCGTCTAAATTATAATTTATGGCGCTTTTTATTTTCAGAATTACAAATAAAGTACTACAACAGCTCAGCCATGTAACTTTCATGTACAACTTTCGCAACAATTTTCAACAACATGTCGAAACGACGTGGCAGCGCAGCGGCAATTCTTTTACCACTTCTGAGAATTTTTTACTTATTTTCTTTTCTCAATATATAGAAAATTTTTTTTTTACCTCATTTTAACTTTTTTTTACAATTTCCTGTGGAATGTGTGGCGTAAAAAAGAAACGAAGTGGATTTGCTGCGGCGACTGGGTACTGAAATGGTGAAAACGGGATTTTCACTTGTTACGTACTTTAATGCCACAGTTTATTTTACCAATTTCACGTCGCAGAGTCAGTTTATTTAATGCGAGACGGGAATACAAGCACATAACACACACATATGCAGACGTGCATGTGTGGCTATTTGTATAAAAGTGCGCGTGGCTTGTTTGCCATGTCGCTGCAACTTCGTGTTTGTGTGAAGGTGTAAGAGTGTGGGGAGGTAATAAATTTTCGTTCCATATTGAACTTAATTGATTTATAAATGTTTGGGTCAATTGCCTTAAATGTTGGCTGCCGTCGGGAAGCTGCTTATGCAGCAATTTCGCCACTTCCTACAGCATTAAGAATATCTTCCTTAAGGATAATACATGCAGCTACTAATACTTATGTATGTACGAGGGTTGCTTTTTATATTTTGCGGCACATAATGAAAGATTTATGAGAGGTCTGCACTTCGGCTTCGTGGTCTTTTGTACCCCTAATAATGAAAACACAGCAAAATAGTAATGAAAATGGCTTCTAAATATTCTTCTTGGAAACCACTGGACTTCTTCATCCGCTTGAACTAATTTTCAAAGCACTTTTGCCACTCACGGATGACTCCAAGATCGACCACCGTTCCGGCTGTGGTGTCTACGTGGAATCTAGTGGGTTAAAACGACACTTTGTTCTTGGAATATACGCATCTGTGTTTCAAGCGAAGGTACTTTATTGTGTAAAACAGATGCAGAGGCAGATCTGTATGTGTCTGCAGGGACAGCAAAGCTGCGCTCATGGTCTTAAGCAACCCTCCAACCACTTTAAGGGTAGTTGAGAACTGCTAATCCAGGCCGAACTATGTCGGTAGACATAATATCCTGATGCTAAAATGGTTCTCGGTGCACGTGGGTATCGCTGGAAACGAGATCTATGTCTAGGATGGGCTTTGAGGTCAACTCCTTTGTCCTCTTCTTAGCATACGGATTACTTTAATACACAAACGAGCTTAGTAGGCTGAGAGAGGATGCAGATGGACAAAGCTGACGTTACCTGTCATATCAGATCCTCCTGTCATTATGCATAAGGAAGGACTGTAGGCAACTGGTTAGACTGATGATAGGCCACTTTCTATGGGCAAAGCACATGGAAAAGGAAGGCATCTGAGACAGTACACTCTGCCCAGCATGAGGGAAGGAAGGATGAGACCACACTGGTAGACGTACTCCGCGCTCGCTCGAATCAGGCTGAGGTCTTTGGCACTGATATGTTAAGAAGCGCACACCTTGGCTCCTTGGCACCACAAGATCTACTCAGTTTTCTTCGAATGTCGGGCAGATTTAAAGAATATTAAAAAGAGGTTGTCTGTAAAGTCGGTTTACAGACGATAGTTTAACGTGTCAACGTCATAAGAAAATACTGATGTAATGGTTGCAGTTTTCAAAAGAAAATGTTAATTTTATTTGTTTGATAGATATTTTGTATGGATATAGAGGAGGAGGCAAATGGAATCGCAATGGAATATGTCAAGTTACATTTACACAAACGCGAAAAATGACGAAACATTTATCAAATTTGTAAAAGATATGTTCAATTTCGATTGTGCATCAGACGTTAATAAGTCAACAACACTAAGAGGGAACATCATCGATTTGCCTTTTTCAAGGCACATTACCCTCGAAACACCCTCTTTCATTTCCTACTTTTCCTATCATCTCCTATTCTCAACAGAGAAATGGTTCATTACCATGCACACAGGAAGAAGGCATATGCAAATACAAATATGTGAATTTATATACACATGCGCATATACATACATATATATGCTCACTCAAGTAGGAGAGAGCCAGATGTCGAACGTTGCCGAATGCGGGGGCCGATTGTGCTCTTTGTCGTTCGTTCCGCGCTTTCGCTTGCAGTTCAAGCAAGATAACGACGATTGAGCAAGATAACGACACATTTTTTCGTGCGTGCAGCCGGCTAAATCGATTTATAAGACGTTATCACGTCAAAAGGAAACCCGAGTGCAGTAAATGGACTTAATATTCTCTGAGTGCTGTACTTGCTAGTTGCCCCGACAAAAAAGAAAATCCAAAACAAACTCCTCAAAGACTTCAGCATCTTCTTTAGATGTTGAAAAACGTTAACCTCGTTTACTCGGAAACAAAAATAAATCATTAGGTGCCATGTCAGGACTACAAGGTGGACGAATCATTAACTCGATCTTTTAAGTGCTCAAAATCGCACTTGTGTGAGTCGATAGTCATAAGATCATTGGCTTGGTGAAGTATTATTTGTCTTCGGCGGTTAATTTTCCTTGCTTTTTCAAAAACTTCTGGCAAGCAAATAGTTGTGAACCACTCACAGTTGACGGTTTTAAGTTTCTCTTTAAGTTGCGACAAGACCAGATTTTCGGACAAAAAGGCATTTGGCTTGAGGTGCTTCTTCCGCGAGCAACTTTTGTTAGATTAAACTCATTTTGGAACACCCATACTGTCAATCGCTATTTTGTTTCCAACTCATAAGCATAAATATAAGATTCGTCACCTGTGACAATGTTATAGACGTAGTTTGAATCATCGCAGCTGAATTTCTTCAACATTTCCTTACACCAATCGACTCGAGTCCTCTCATTGGGCATTTGTCTAATTATGTGGCTTCCAATGAGAACAGTTCTTCTTGACAACCAAATTTTTATTTATCTTGTCTTTTATTTTAGACAAACTCAGGAAAGACTGGCAACGCTCCAAACACCCAGCCGATAAAACTAAACTAAACAAATCATCAAGTGAACTCAAAAAAATTCTCCAAGAACATAAGGACAATCAACTGAAGAAGTACCTTAGCAGCCTCGAAACAACTACAGCTACCAACTATTCCCTATGGAAAGCAACTAAAAAACTCACTAAAACAACCATACACAAACCTCCAATAAAAACAAATTCCAACACATGGGCTAGAACAAGCAAAGAAAAGGCTGAAACATTAGCTGACCACTTTAAAACAATATTTACAAATAGCAGGGATAATAAAAATATAGAGCTTCCAAACTCATTTGAAAATACGCAATACAAAACACGGCAAAAAAAAAGAAATAAAATATTATATAAAAAACTTAAAGACAAGAGGACACCGGGATATTACCAAATAAACGGGAAAATACTAAAGCAGCTACCCGATACGATAGTAAACTACATACGGGACCTCTTCAACGGAATAATTAGGCTACAATGCTTTCCAAAAGCATGGATCCCCAAGCCAAGCAAAAACGCCACTGTTGCTAGCTCGTACAGACCAATTAGCTTGCTGCCCATCCTCTCTAAATTGTTTGAGAAAATACTGCTTGACAGAATTGACCCGATTCTAAAATAAAAACACGCTTTCCCCTCACACCAGTTCGGTTTCCGAAAACAACATTCAACTGTGCAACAGATTCACAGAGTAGTAAACAAAATTACAGACGACTTCGATAAGAAGAAATATTGCACTGCTGTGTATTTGGACATCGCGAAAGCTTTTGACAGAGTATGGCACAAAGGACTTCTATATAAGCTAAGAACCATTTTACCAATTAACATATTTAATATCCTTAAAAGCTACACGACCGATAGACACTTCTTCATAAAATATGATGATGAGTGCTCTGTTATCTTGACGGCGTCTGCCTCAAGGAGGCGTACTGGGCCCCATACTATACTTAGTATACACAGCAGATATACCAACGCCAACTATTCGAGGATCAATGATAGCAACTTTTGCAGACCACACAGTCAGCTAACCACAATGAAGAAGCAGCAACAAAAACACTGCAAGATACGCTATCAGTTACAACACAATGGTTTGAAAAATGTGGCATTGAGGTCAATAAAGACAAAACACAACATGTAATATACGCGAAGAGAAAATGTGCAAGATATCCAATCCAAATTAACGGGGAAGACATAAAAATACACTCAAGTGCAAAATACTTAGGCCTCACGATTGACTCAAAACTCACATGGAAAAAACACATACTGAACAAGAGAAACGAGATGAAAAACAAATTCCGACAACTCTACTGGCTACTAGGAAAACAATCAACCCTAAGCTTATTTAATAAACAAGTGATATACAAATCAATAATCAGACCGACATGGACCTACGGACTAGAAATTTGGGGGACTGCCAGTAAATCAAACCTACAAATCATTCAGAGAAGTCAATCTAAGATGCTAAGGACAATCACAAACGCAAATTGGTACATAAAAAATGACGATATTCACCGCGACCTCGGCATAGACACTGTCACTGAAGCAGTAAAAAGAAGCAGCAGTAAGCACAAAAACCATGAGATGAGACTGATACCGGAAATGGAACTTAAACCAAGAAGACTAAAGCGCAAAACACCCACAGATCTTGCTCGTACTGTAATATAAAATGAAATATAATAATATAAAATTATAGAAAACTATGTATTAGTAAAATTGTAACTAAATACCACCAAAGACAATAATGTTCTGTTTCAAAGGGAAGGGACATTTTAATTAACACCAATTACTTATTGTTAATATTAACAGGTCGTAATTTATAATGGAAATAAAAAAAAATTTCTTTCGGGTGAAAAGGAATTTTCAACTCACTTAAAAGAGAACAAATAAAGCGCTTAAGGCGGTATTCTGGTCTAGACGCCTTAATTTTAGGTATTTTTAAAACTAAGATAAAAAAATGAAAAACATTTTTACTATCCCTTTTTATGGTTTTTATTAATATTGGAAAAGTATAAAAAAAAAATAATTTAAAAAAAATTTAAAAATAGTGGAATTACTGACCGGCGGAGTGGGGGCTACATAAAAAACAGTGCTCCATGGTTGACATGATTCCAAGCCTTGTAGTGATCTAAAAGAAACAAATTAAAAAAATTCTTCATTAATTAGGATGTCGCTATCGGATTACGGCAAATCAAAGAAAATAAATTCACAAAATGGCGTCAACTTGAAAAAAAAAATTTGTTTACCCCCTTTTTTACCTTTTCAAATTTTTTAAAAATAATTCAAACTTAAATTTGATGCAGGCGCGATAGACAGAAGTATAATAAAAAATTCTTATCAAACTTTAAAGCGATCGGTGAAGTAGAACTTGAGATATCATGACGACCATCTCAAAAAAAGTAGTTTTGAGAAAATCGCGTTTGAAGTTTGAGCAACAATTCCAATAGAATAACGTAGATCATAATATTTACTACTCACTCTGGATTAATCGGCGATATATTTTCAGGTATATATTATAGAAGTATAGAATAAATAAAGATTGTGTGGGATACAAAAGATTTTCTGGAAAGAACGAATGCTCAAGTCGTCCGATAACATCTGCCGTTCATTGTGCGATTCGCTCCACTCGGCCGGCTTAGACGCCACGTCACAAAATCCGCTGTATCTCCGAAAATAATTCGAATTTGGAAAAATCCGTTGAAGGGCATATTTTTGAAGGTCTAAACTTTGAAAATATGCAAAACCAAAAAATCGATTTTTTTCAAATTTCTAGACCAGAATACCCCCTTAAGTGAAAATACTAAATGTAAGTTTATGCTAAAAAATACCAAACTTTTCAAAAAACTATCGAATTACAGCACATCGTACGTAGTATTGAAAAAGCGCAAAATATAAAGGCAACCCTCGTATCTATATATATTTTATGAAATCCCACTACTTTCGTGTATATTAGTGTAGTTGAGTGTCCGTCCTGGCTGGCTTCTCTCGAATCGTGTTAAGTGGTTTTTGGTTTTTTTTCTACAACAAATTTGTTGGCTCCTCACTTGGCTTACCATGTGGTTTGTGTGTATGTATGTGTGTGCGTGTGTGTATATGTTTTGACAGAGGTTTGTAAAAATATATTTACCACACTTTGTCTTATTGGCTTCTTTACTAATGGTCTTTTTGGACTTAACGGTTGATTGGAAAAATATTCTTTATATCCAGCATTTGAGCTTGGCGTGGATGTAAATGAGTGTGTGTGTGTGTGTGCATGTTCTCAAATAACCACAACTCAATTTATAGTGCCTTACGGAGCACATTTGGTGTATCTTCAATAAAAATAAGAAAATTCTGCTTATTGAGCTGAAATTGCCAATGATATTTGAGGATAAGAAGAAGTCATTTTAAGTGATCTACGACAACTATTTTCAATGTTATGAATATTTTAAAAGCTAAAGCATTTACCAGCCATATTCATTTATTTGTGGAATTCAGTATTATAAACTAAATTAACATCATCGTCATATCCTCGCAGTTCGGTCTTCAGCTTTTATTTTGACATCAGATTTGCCCATAGCTCGCGTGTCTTCTTCTATGTCTCCACCTCTCTTTCTATCACCTTGTAGATTTTGTCCGACGCAAGTGAGGAGGGCTTTTGCGAAACTAGAAGTCTCTAAAACGAATACTGAAGATACTAAGAACGGAGAGACCCTTCTGGACTTGCCAGTTAGAGAGACGATTAATTTTAACTTTACCTTCTGACCTTCGCACTCTTAAGTGATCTACTTAAACATCTGAAATAGTCTACCAGTTCAAACGAATATAGGTAATACTACAAGGTGAAGTCCCAAATAAACACGACTGGCGTCATAAAAATGTTTTTGATGGTGCCATCTTTTTAATGAGTTAATGCGTTGCAAGTTACATCCTCAGCTGACTTCTAGTTAAAGCTTGGTGACATTCGGTTTAGTAGAAGCAAAGTTATTGCATCTAAAGTGTCAGTATGTTTGTGTTGTCGGTACAAAAATGAGTTCAGGACAAAGAGTTGATATCAAATTTTGTTTTAAAATCGGTAAAATGCATACCGAAAATTTGAATTGATGAAAAAAGCTTATGGCGATGATTCTCTATCTCGTGCCAGAGTTCATGAGTGGTTTATACGCTTCAGAGATGATTGTAAGGACATATTTGACAATGAACATTCGAGCCGCCCAAAAATGCGTAATCATCGAAAACTCCATCGAAATTGTTCATAAATTTGTCAAAAATGAATCGCAATCATAGTTAAAATTCATAGAATTCGGGTTTGAATATCTCCAAAACATCGATTTATCGCGTTTTAACTGATCATTTGGGCCAACGAAAGGTCTGTGCACGTTCCATTCCGCTAAAGTTAACTGAGGACCAAAAATTGGTCAGAATTCAACATTCGAAAGACCTCATTAAAGAGGTGAGAAAAGACGACAACTTCCTTTACAACATTGTAACTGGTGATAAAACGTGGTGTTTCCAACACAAACCTGAAACTAAACGTCAAAGTGCCGAATGGAAGGCCCCAGAAAAGCCACCACCCAAAAAATCGCGTTTGGAGATGCTCATTTGTTTTTACGATTCCAACGGAATTGTCGACAAGGAGCTCATGCCAACGGGCCAAGCTGTCAATGCAATTTTCTATCATGGCGTTTTGAAGCGTTTGTTGCATTCGATTCGTCTAATTCGCCCTAAATACCGCGAAGGAGGAAGCTGGCGCTTATTGCACGAAATGGCACCATCTCATCGATTCACCCTTGTGACTGATTTTTTGACTAGAAATCGCATTTTAACCATCAATCACTCACCATATTCACTTAATATGGCTCCCTGTGACTTCTACCCATTGGAAACTTGCATTTGGCTATGAAAGGAAAACGTTTTGCGTCCGTAGAGGCCATCCAAAAGGCTTGTATCAACATCCTGAAGCACATTCCGGTCAATGGCCTGAAACCCTCTTTCGAAAAGCTTTTAGATCGTGCAAAACAGTGTAGCGCGGCTAAAGTGGACTATTTTGAATAAGTAAACTCGAAGTTAGGTCCCTCAAGTTGTAGGTCCCTCCATTTGTAGAACAACATCAAGACGCACACCACAAATAGGAGGAGGAGCTCGGCCAAAGGGGTCAAAAAGGGTGTACGCGCCAATTAGTTATCAGAACAAAGCTCGTCCAAAAGTCTTGCTTATTTTGAACTCCACCTTGTAGATGAAAGCTGCTCAGTTTCTGTTTTAGGCAAGTCCTAATCTAGCAGCATACTTTCCTATTAGGAAAATCCACTGTCTTTGGTCTGCTATAAAGAAGCTTAAGCACGCTTCCTAACCGATCCATTTGAGTATCTGACAATTTCCTACTGACGGACTAGCAAATGCATAGACTTTCTTCTTGGAAGTGCGAGAGTAAAACCTAGTACTGATTCTTACCTCCCTCATCGATGCATTCCTCTACCACAACTAACTCGTCCAGCCTCTCTGATTTACGTGCTTGTATATGTTATATGTTCCTATGACTACGTACCTACAGTCTGTCTAATAGAATCAAGAACGGGAAAATTCAGACTTAAAGTTTCGTTATAAAAAAATTTAAGATCAGAAGATCATTGATTTGTTTGTGACAAAGCTGAGCTTATTATTGCCTAAAGCTGAAGCAGTTTTAAGGCAAAAACACAAAGACACGACTCGTGTAAGTTTAGGTGCAGAAGACCTCAAATTTTGGAATTCATTAAAAAAAAAATTGCATGGGCTATTGCAAATTTAGAGGTCGCGCATTTATTTACAGGTTAGCCAATATTCGACGGACCCATCTGGTAACCCGGTATCTTTTGACAGAGACGTCAGATCGCTTAATGACATACCGCGTTGGAAGCGTCAGTCCAATTTACATTCAACAAAAGAAGTCAATTGTGAAAACTCAACGTGCGTATAAAAAATTAAATAATGTGAAAAGTGCGCCTCCTAAGAACACCATTAAACGTTTGTGCGAAAGGTTTTCGACTGGTGATGCTCTTTCTAATCCAAAGAGGCCAAATCAAAACCGACCAAGGCGTCGCCAAGGACATCCCAAAATCGCCGTTCTCAGCTCGGACCACTTTACTATCCGCATTGATTTGCATTTTTCCCCGTATACGATCGAATATGGGCAACCCTGTACTATTTCTCTTTGAGAAATGGGAAAATGTACCCTTTCCGCAGGATTTAAGCTCCACTGAATTCGTCGCATATGGGGATTCTTCAACATCGGAGTCTATCTCGGCTCCATCAGTATAGAAGGAAATTACTTTCTTTACGGTGAATTCGCCTCGTTGTCTTCTGAAGGGGAAGCTCATCCGTGCTCTTTGCCCTTAACTCTTTATCGGGCCTAGGTTATTTATCTTATTCCCGTAACCTTATCCGTTGTGCTTGGCGATTTTGTCCCAAAGTTTTCCTAACTTCAAGCCAGTTATCTTAATTTATTTTTGATAAGAATCAGTCAGGCTGACGGGCAGATCTCAGTCCAAGAAGTTCGTTGGAATATTTTTTAACTTGATTTTCACGAAACCCAAAGGCATGATGAGGTCACAACCATACGAAGAAGGAGATTTCGTTTATACTGAGAAGGTTTCCAATCTCAAAGCAGTGTTTGATTTAACTCGTTTTCTTTCCGAAAGTCGCACAAAAACAAAGTCGCTAGTAAAACAAACTTTTTCTATCATTTTGCTGCAAGGAGATTCGAACCTACGCACTCGCAAATGGCAGTCACGCACCAGTCCACTCGGCTTTGATGGTCGAGTATTCCAGCCTAGAAAACTTAGTTTCGACGATCGATGCTTACTTACTTGTAAACTTTCTTTCTTGCCCTCTATCCAAAGACACCGAATCCGCCACCAGTTTCAGTTTTGAATTAATCAGTCAGATTTATTTATGTTGCTACAACTCAGCCAACTCAACAGTTTCCAAACTCGGAAATTCTGTAGTTAAATTCTGCCGAAGTAATTTTAAACTTTATTCCGCCAACTTCAGCGAAGCGCCTCCTATTTTCCCCTACTTCATTTTTACTCACTCTGCTTTCTCTCTCTCTCTCTCCCTCTCTCTCCAACGCACGCTCATTCAGTGAAAGCAAAAATAATATAGAAAAAAACTACAAGAAATGTCCGCCGTTAAGCAGAGATAATTGCATTCCGCATTGGTTAAGTGCAAAAATGCAACACGAAACGTGCAAAATGCGAGCCAAGTAGAAACTTTTGCAGTGAAGATGACAGACGGCAAACACAATGACAACCAAAGTGGATAAGGATAATAAGAACTTTGTTCGGTTGATGGAATACAGAATAGAAATGCAGAACAGCTGCAGCGAAGCATCTTAATGACATTCGAAGCAAGCGAGCGAAATTGAATTGATTATGCGGTAATGGAAGTTGGCGTTGAGAGCAAAAATGAAAAATATGATGGGGAAAATTAAGAAAGCCATGGAGCCAGGGCAAAAAAAAAAATCAGCTGCTAATAAAGTCTGAGCAAAGTTTGAGGAATACGTGGTTCGTATTTAATGTGCAAAATTAACTACTTACCGCTTTTTTTAACGCAAGTCAACGGAAAGTGCTCGTACATAGGAAAACGAAGGGAACAAAGAATGGAGATAATAACGCCAGCGGGGTGAAAGGTTAATAAATCGTAAAAAAGTAAAAAATCGTATAAGTCGTATGTTAGTAAGCATCTATTTCTGAAAAGAAATCGCCGCCGTAGCCGAATGGCTTGGCGCGTGACTACCATTCGGAATTCAGAGAGAACGTAAGTTCGAATCTCGGTGAAACACCAAAATGAAGCAAAAAGTTTTTTTGATAACAGAAAATCGCCGAAGACACTAACATGTCTATCTGTACTCTTTGTACCTGTATGTTTCGATAACCGTATAATCTTAGTATCATATTTCAACACCAGTAAACAAAAGTTCGAAAATTGAATGCACGTTGCCCGCTAAATTTGACAAGTCACCTCATTTTTTGAATAAACCTAGTATGACCTCTTTAGGATTAAATCAATTCATGACACGGCATCGTTGGCTGAGTTATGTCGGCCGAATGGATACAAACGCTCCTGCTCTGAAAGTATTCGATGCAGAACCAGCTGGTGGTAGCAAAGGAAGATGATGACCTGCTCTACGTCAGAAAGATCAAGGAGACAAGGGCTTGACTTCACTTGATGTGTCCAACTGGCACCAGTTAGCACGAGAAAGAAACGACTGGCGCGCTTTGTTAAACTCGGCCAAAATCGCTTAACCTGTTATCAACCTGTTATCTGTTTTGCCAATCAAGAAGAAGAAGAGATAATTTCCCTTCATCGCCAAATGCAGTTTAGAGAAAAGTTAATAGTCAAAGGACGCTAAATCAGGTGTTTCAGCAAGATTGACTCCTTACGAGCACATCAATGATTAATGCAATAAATTTTTTCGACGTCTGTCTGCTTGTGTCTCTCAAATCTTGAATTGAGCTTATGAAAATCATTATCTTCAGTCGAACTGCTATTCAGGGTTGTCTGAAACGAATCCGATTCCAAATGATGTGTGAATATTTTTAATGAAATCACCTCGTTTTTCAATGTATTCTAGGTATAATTCTTCCTGGGGATGACCTGGTATTTTATCACCACTCGGCGTTACTCTCCCTTTGATGTCGTTTGTGTCGCTCGGGAGAAATAATTATCAATTTAGGCTTTTTGGAGCATTTGGTGCATTTCGATAACAATTTTACTAAGCTTAACACTAAAGTCAATCGTAGCTCTTATTTGAAATTCTAAATTCAGTACTCCACCCTCATTTATTCATAATAAATATTCCGTATTTAATTCAAAGCACGATGATATTGTGCTAGCGTATGTCTATCACAAACGTTCCCAATCTGATGCAAACTAAAAAACAAAACTGAAAAAGATTTTTATATAATTGTTTTCGAACTTTATGCTCCCCTTTGCACGGTTAAGAATTATAGGAAGCAACTCATTTAAGTCCGTCCCCAACACAGTCAATTCTGCGTTATAGGACGCGGATTTATAACCGGCCAAACGTAACGGAAAAATTCATTCATGGAGCTAAATCAGTTGAAAACGAGGAATGATTGATAGACAGAATACCAGTTTTGGTCGAAAAGTCAGTTATCATCGTTGAACTATAAACCTTCGCATTTTCGTGCGAACTTCCGTTTTTACGGTATTCTTGTCGAACAAATCAAAATGCAATGAATCGTATCATGGGATGTATTTAGTTCCGTTTCCATGTAGCCCAATGAAGATTGCAGCAATGTTTTTTTTTTTTGTGAATAAACATATAACCTCAAAATTTTTTCTCCAGCAGATCTTGGGCATCTTGGAATGATGCTGTCATAGGTTGCTGATCTATGAATTCAGTTCGAGGACTTTTGCGAGAGACCTTCCTTTTTTTCCTTGTACACTCCTCTCGGGTGAGGGTCTCGGAGCATAGGGCCTCGACAAGTCTTGCGTTGGTTTCGGTTTTTTCTGACAGGGTAGGTGATTAGCCTGCCACTACCAGTCCTAAGTGGTGAAATGCCCTCCTGTCGTTGCTTAGGAACAACGCCTTTTTACTGCTTGGAGCGCCATCTGTGTTTCACATTTTTCTGGCAGAAAGACCGTACAATGGGTTGAGGACTTCGCTAAATTTTGTATGTCTGCGACCGCTCGCTTCCTCTTGGTGGCGCCACAGATGCAATGTGTAACTGGGTGTTTTTTTTTGTTTGTTTTTTTTTAGCAGCCACAATGCAAATAATGCGCAGACTATTGTGCAGGAGTAAGAATGGAAAAGATAAGTTTTTGGGGTTGAGGAATGGATTTTTTTTTTTTTTTTTTGTTTTTAGAAACAGGGTTAGGTTATAATGGTTGCCCAGAGAGTAGGGCCCACTTGCACGAAATAGTTTGGTTCGTCCTTTGTGATACCATTTAAGGACAGAGAAGGGGGAGGAAGGGAAGGGATGGGGGAGTGGTGAGTGATTGTGGACTACGAACGGTGACTAGTCCGCGGTTGTGTTAACCTCATTATGCTGCTGATGTAGTTCATCAGATTTTTGTTATCAACACCTGCTATATCAGCAGGCGCAGAAAAGAAATGAGAACCAAGATACTTGAATCTTAGTCCCGCGAAGGCTGGGCAGCTAAGGAGCATATGCTGAGACGATTCCACCTCATCCTCCATGCAGCTGTCGCAAAAAGGACTCGAAGTAATTCCGAGTCTCACGGCATGTGTACCTCGCGGACAGTGCCCCGTGATGATGCCCACGAAATTTGAGGGATGACATTTTGTCATTCCCAGGATATCCCTCGAACGCCTCCTATCCAAACGTGACCAGAAGGACTTCGCGACCCTACACGTTCGTGTACTTGCTCAGCGTTCGCTGAGTTGGTGCATAGCCCATCCCTCCAGGAATAGAGCGCAGGTTGTCAAGGGGATCCCGATCCTCTCCTTTCGCGGGCACATTGCCTCACAGGTGCCCTGTCTGGCCAGCTCGTCGGCTTCGCAGTTTCCTGCAATGTCACTGTGACCAGGTACCCAACTTATCTTTATGTCGAAGAATTCTAATGCAATCGAGAGTGAGACCAGGCATTCCCTGACCAGCTTCGAATGCACCATAATAGAGCCTAGGGCCCTGATGGCCGCTTGGCTATCGGAGTAAATATTTACCCTCTTAACAGTTGTTACGCAAGTAAGTAGCCAGTCAGCTGCTTCTTTAATTGCGTCCACCTCTGCTTGGAACACACTGCAGTGATCCGGTAACCTGAATTTGAGTTTGATGGGGAGCTCTTTGCAGAATACTCCTCCTCCAACCCTACCGTCCAACTTCGAGCCATCCGTGAACAGGTTAACGAGGCCCTGTCCCCAGGTGTTGCCCCCGGTCCACTCCTCCCTTGGTGGAATATGGGTGGAGAAACTTCCACTTGGACTTAGCGAAGGCACACACTGGTCCGTCGACGAGGGGATGAACTCAAAGTTTCTGAGGATGCTTGAGTGCCCATATGTGAGGTTGAGCTTATAGCTTATAGAAACAGGGAAAGTAGGTAAATTTGGAAAAGTGGGAGAACCGTGCTTTACGTGGGATTTGAACCCACTATCCCTGGGATAGCAGGCTAGACTACCGAGGCCGCCTAGACCTTACATATCGAACCCTAAGCTTTTCGAACAGAACAGAAGGCACTATAAGTTCTTTCTATTTGTAGCCACTGTAAGATCTCTTTCATTTCTTGGAATAAAGGATATAATTTCACTAAAGATATGAGACATAATCTATTTGTGAATGGTCTAGAAATATTCACATGTGTGTCCACTCAAAAGAGCGTAACTTCTTCCTATACACAAGGCTTAGTATGTGAATGAATGAATGAATCAAAATAAAGTTTGCACTTCGACCTCATAGCCTTTTGTGCTATCTAGTCATCACAGTACCTCATCCAAACCCAGTTCCCTTAATGAACCTAAGATAAAGCTGGGTTGGATTGGGCGTATGTACCTCTCTCTCGCCCGTGTTCGACCGAGATGTCACATACCTCCTCGCGCCAAAGCGTAAATTCGAGAAAGAAAGTGTGCTAGAGTCTACCGGGACTGACTGCAAAAACTATAGAAATCAGTGGACCATATCCCAATCCTTCGCAGATGACCACGGACAGAAAACTTGGTATAGAACAAAATGTCCGCCCAAGAGAAGTGTCCGACTAATAGAGGTGTGTGTACATAAATAGATGTCACACTGCATCTGTTTTTCGTAATTTTTAAAATTTTTTCAAAATCACAACGTACTTTAAATTTTTATTTTCAGAATAAATATTTCCAAAGCACATTCTACACTTTTACAAATCAAATCTTTGCAAAGCTGGAAAATGAATGAGGTACCAATTTTGAATATTTTTTACTCAGAATCATCTAAAGACTAATTTTTTGCTACACATTTTACAGAAAGTCAAATTTGTATATGGTACTCCCATACGAAGCCTGCCTTTTATATTTTGTGTCCAATAATAAAACCACAGTAAAATAATAATGAAAATGGCTTTATTGTTTTTCAAAATATTCTCCTGGTAACCCCGTGCACTTCCTGAACCAATTTCCAAGGCACTTTTGCCTCTCAGAAGTCCATACTTTCAAAACGAGCTGTTTAAATGCTTCAACAGCTTCTTCAGGCATTGAAAAATGTTGACCTCGCATTTTATTTTTGATGTTCGAGAATAAAACGAAATCACTGTTGCCAACTTAGTATTGCAATGAAGATGATCGAAGTAATGATCTTTTGAGAGTTCAAAAACTCTTTTATGCGGACCAGAGCGCAAAAGCACACCTTGTTTTGCTGAAAGATGATTCGTCTTCGACAAGAACTGTTTTTTGGCAGCTTTGAGAAAATTTATCCCGCCACATTGGAACTCGTGGTAGTAGCCTTTCACAGTGGCTTAGTATGGAGCTTCAGCGCCAAAAGTCGAAGTGAGTTGATCGACTATGCACTCCTGTCTCGATAATCCACGTCGAAAATCGTAATAAATCATCTCACGAATTTTCTCAAGTTATTTCCATATTTTGGACGAGATGAATTTTTCAACTCACGGAAAAGAAAACAAATAAAGCTCGTGAGTGAAAATGTTATATGTAAGTTTAGGCTAGAAAGTATCGGCTCTCGCCGATATTTCAGGGCCACATGCTTCATTCCCCATCAAATCTAGAACATTCTAACAGGGAATGCTCAGAAGTATCATATTTTTCTTGGCAGTATAGGCTAAATGGAAAGTCTGTGTGCTTGTATTTGTACAAATACTGCCTGAAGTTAACGTTTCCATGTGTTCTCCGGATCCATTTCTGTATGTCGAGGATCATAGTGAGGGTGGTTCTTCCCTTCCCACCATCGTTCCATTTGGTCTGGCAATTTTGCAGAGCGGTATCATCGATCCTCAATAGGGCGTCCCTCAGTGAGGCTTTGTTACCAGATAGCCACGCGTTTTTTGCATTCTGGTATTTTTGTTTCATGCATTTTACCTTTATATCGAGGGGGATTCTGCCTGCTATTACCCCTGCTGCTTCGTCAGATATGGTCCTCTAGCCTCTAATGATTCTGACGTTGCATAATCTGCACACCGGTTTAGCCTGTCTCAAGTAGCTGGAATATTTCACTACGTCGCCTCACACTTCCACAACGAAAAATAAGGTCGAGTTGCAGACGCTTGCTGAAAATGCTCTAATTTGTTGTCTTGGTCCACCCCCATTGGGCATCAGTCGCGATAAAGCCGGGCAGTATTTTGCAGCTTGGGAGCTTGTGTATTCCAGATGCTTTTTAAAACTGAGCCTTCTTTCGATCATTACCCCTAAATATTTTATGGTATCTGTTGATATTATATTGTGGCCACCAACCTTTATTTGAAGGTTTTCAACTTTTCGTCTAGACCTTATGAGAACCAGTTCGATCTTATGGTCGGCTAGTCTTAGTCCAGACGATTGTAACCATTGCTTAATTTTATTGACGGTGTCCTCGTGAGACCCCTTTTTTCCTACGACTACCAGAGCTAGGTCATCTGAATACCCAATAATGCTTGCTTGTTCGTGCTGTTCAACGCGTAGCACTCCATCGTACATGATATTCCACAGAGTCGGGTCTAGCACAGAGCCTCGAGGAACTCCTCCAGTTACCTTATAGCTTTTGGGACCTACATTTGTACTATACCATAGGTTTCTGTTATCAAAGTATTAAGCAATTGGGTTTATCAGATAATTCGACACATTCACACTCAGAAATTCCATCAGTATTCGGTCGCATTGGGCCGTATTGAACGCGTTTTGAACGTCCATCGTCACGACTGCGCTATATTTTTTGGTTCCTCCTGGCCACATTCTACCAGAGATAGCAGTTTTTGCTATTTCGCATACTTCTATTATTGCATCTACTGCACTGCGATGCTTTCTGAAACCGTATTGGCGAGCTGACAGACCTGTATGGCATTCTAAGTACTGCTCTAGTCGGTTACAGATTATTGCTTCTAACACTTTGCCAGCGGTACAGAGCGGCCAATTTATTGATACTGCCCAAAAAATTTCATAAACCGACTGATATCGTGACGCAGTGGTATAGGACTGCCCAACAATGCAGGGTTCAAGCGTGAAAGAGTTGCCTGCATCAAATTAGCATATAACTTATGAAGATAACCTCATTTGAACCACCCTGTACAAGCTATTATTCAGCCAATCAGAAGCTTGCAGCGTCATATGTGAAGTTTCGGTTTCCATCAAATCAGACGCACTTAAGTTCTATCGCTGCAGCACCAACGTGACAATAAGTCACGTTTTCAATTGTGGAGTAAAATGCTCGAATGTTCACAAAAATAAACGCCAGATAAAATGAAAATTGCCAGGAATTTCACAGAACACAGCTGTGGCTCGAAGAAAACTATGGAAACGTGCAAAACTGCGTTAAAAGTGAGTAAATATCTGAGTGATTGTTTGCATGTGCTTAAAATATACATATTTGCATATGTATGTGTGCATATATTTATACATACATACATACATACATACATACACCTCATTTACTTCTCAGAGAACTCCTAACGCCGCAGCCAAGTCGAAGGATTTGAAAACCCATTTCACGCTGTAATGATTTGGCATTGAATACAACGGTGAAAGCAGCCAACTACAATAAAAAAATCTATGTAGTATATTACATGCATTAACAATAACAATAAAACACAAAACACAAAACAACAAATAATTGCTACAGCAGCGAAACACATGAGGCACGCAAGAAAATTGTAGTTTCACCGTTAGTTGACAGCCAGTTGAAATCAAAAGTGGCGAAAAGCGGAAGTGTCTGTGTTAGCGCGATACTTCCTTTTCCAACTCATCCTCCTGCCTCTCCTGCTTGCGCATACGATGACGTGCCTTGCAAGGCTGCCACTTGGCCGCATCTGTTTTCACACCGTCACACCGTTGCCGCCATTGCCAAGTTACACTTCACGTCGCACAGCTCGGCGTGAATGTGTCTCCGCAAAGCGTAAGCGACAAATGTCTGGCCACCATATGGCTGCCCCGCACATTTACCTGCATCTCTCCGCTGGACACTTGCGTCTGGGTTGCGTCTACACTTTGACTTGCGCCAATTTGATTTCAAACCATTTTTCCCTTTTTTATTTTGCTTTTAAACTGCTTTCATCGCGCGCATTTTTTTTTTTTATTTCTCAATTTTTTTTTCTTTTTTACTTTTCTTTTTTTATTTCTCAGCTTTCTAAGTATTTCTGAGTCTCTTTTTTATGTCAATTCTTTTTTATCTGCTAGTGGCACTTTCCTTTCGGATGTTATTTCGCTTTCGCATTGGAATTTTAGTTATTGCTATTACTGTATATCCATTGTTTTACTACTAACCGATTAGTTGCAGTAGTAGTGGCTTCGCTTCCTATGTAAAATATTTTTTGACGTGATAACGTCTTATAATTCGATTTAACAGGCTGCACGCACGAAAAAATGTGTCGTTACCTTGCTCATTACTGTTCATATGTAGTTACCTTGCTCATTGCCGTTACCTTGCTCATATTAGTGTTACCTTGCCCATTACTGTTCATATGTAGTTACCTTGCTCATATTAGTGTTACCTTGCTCATTAGTGTTACCTTGCTCATATTAGTGTTACCTTGCTCATTGCCGTTACCTTGCTCATTGCATTGAATGAACTGCAAGCGAAAGGGCGGAACGAACGACAAAGCAAACAAAGCAAACGAACGGCAACGTTCGATATCTTGCTCTCTCCTACTTAAGTGAGCGTATATATGTATGTATGTATATGCGCAAATGTACATATATAAATTCACATATTTGTATTTGCATATGCCTTCTTATTGATTACTAGCAAACCCAACCCCCTTCGCTGGGCACACTAAAATAGAATAGATATGGTTTAGAACTGAAAATATATGATTTTCATATTATTTATTTCTTTATTCTTTATTCAACCGCTTTGTTTTTGAGTAAATATAAAATATAAATTGAAAATCAGGAAAAAAGAAGATTGTTTTTAAATTTCAAATCAACGCATATGAATAACTAAGAAACAATCGTCTATTTCCTGATCATCCATGAATTTTTCGTTTCAATTTATATGTTTTATTAAGCATTGGAGCTTTTTTAACCATTATCCATTTATATTTAAAAAAAAAAAAAAACGAAAAAAATTGTTTTTTCCACGAACACATAATTTCATTCGGATTTCACATTAAATTCTCAAATTTCGTAAGAAATTTTTCACTGTTCCAAAATCCACTTACGTTTTTTCCTTATGGCATCCAAATCAGAAAGAAATATTGACACATTGTAACTCACACTGTCAATTTGACAGTTCAGTTCCGCCCCAAGCGTTAAAAAAGTAAGCGACATTATGGCTGGCTCAAAAGGACGCTGTACCCGTTGCCACTGCTCCGAATTACAACCAAACTTTACGAAACCCATTTTCAATACTTACTTAACAATGTGCATAAGTTTGGTTTAATTCGGTGCAAAGACACGGCGGGTCCACGTTTTGGCATATATTTCGAGACCCTAGTCATCAATAGGTATGAAAATTACCCCGTATTAAAGCACTTATCAACAGCTTTCATTTGATACCCATATTGTACACTAGCAAACCCCGCCCCCTTCGCTGGGCACACTAAAATAGAATAGATATGGTTTAGAACAGAAAATATATGGTTTTCATATTATTTATTTCTTTATTCTTTATTCAATCGCTTTGGCATAAACAATATTTTTTGTTTTTCTATTTGTTTTTGAGTAAATATAAAATACAAATTGAAAATCAGGAAAAAAGAAGATTGTTTTTAAATTTCAAATCAACGCAAATGAATAACTAAGAAACAACCGTCTTTTTCCTGATCATCCATGAATTTTTCGTTTCAATTTATATGTTTTATTAAGCATTGGAGCTTTTTTAACCATTATCCATTTATATTTTTCAAAAAAAAAAAAAACGAAAAAAATTGTTTTTTCCACGAACACATAATTTCATTCGGATTTCACATTAAATTCTCAAATTTCGTAAGAAATTATTCACTGTTCCAAAATCCACTCCAAAAAAATTCACAAACAATTTTTACATGTTGCACTTACGCTTTTTCCTTATGGCATCCAAATCAGAAAGAAATATTGACACATTGTAACTCACACTGTCAATTTGACAGTTCAGTTCCGCCCCAAGCGTTAAAAAAGTAAGCGACATTATGGCTGGCTCAAAAGAACGCTGTACCCGTTGCCAGTGCTCCGAATTACAACCAAACTTTACGAAACCCATTTTCAATACTTACTTAACAATGTGCGTAAGTTTGGTTTAATTCGGTGCAAAGACACGGCGGGTCCACGTTTTGGCATATATTTCGAGACCCTAGTCATCAATAGGTATGAAAATTACCCCGTATTAAAGCACTTATCAACAGCTTTCATTTGATATCCATATTGTACAAACACATTCTAGGGTCCACGTTTTGGTCTCTATCTCGAGACCGTAGTCACGGAGCGGATGGAAATACTCTGAACTAAAGCATTCACCAACAGCTTCCATTTGATACCCATATTGTACATACACATCCGAAGGTTACCCGGGTCCACGTTTTGACCTATATCTCGAGACCCTATCTACCAATAGGTATCCATACTATACGGAGACCATCTTCAATACCTCCTTAACAATGTGTGTAAGTTTGGTTTAATTCGGTGCAAAGACACGGCGGGTCCACGTTTTGGCATATATTTCCAGACCCTAGTCATCAATAGGTATGAAAATTACCCCGTATTAAAGCACTTATCAACAGCTTTCATTTGATACCCATATTGTACATACACATCCGAAGGTTACCCGGGTCCACGTTTTGACCTATATCTCGAGACCCTATCTACCAATAGGTATCCATACTATACGGAAACCATCTTCAATACCTACTTAACAATGTGTGTAAGTTTGGTTTAATTCGGTGCAAAGTCACGGCGGGTCCACGTTTTGGCATATATTTCGAGACCCTAGTCATCAATAGGTATGAAAATGATCCCGTATTAAAGCACTTATCAACAGCTTTCATTTGATATCCATATTGTACAAACACATTCTAGGGTCCACGTTTTGGTCTCTATCTCGAGACCCTAGTCACGGAGCGGATGGAAATACTCTGAACTAAAGCATTCACCAACAGCTTCCATTTGATACCCATATTGTACATACACATCCGAAGGTTACCCGGGTCCACGTTTTGACCTATATCGCGAGACCCTATCTACCAATAGGTATCCATACTATACGGAAACCATCTTCAATACCTCCTTAACAATGTGTGTAAGTTTGGTTTAATTCGGTGCAAAGTCACGGCGGGTCCACGTTTTGGCATATATTTCGAGACCCTAGTCATCAATAGGTATGAAAATTATCCCGTATTAAAGCATTCACCAACAGCTTCAATTTGATATCCATATTGTACAAACACATTCTAGGGTCCACGTTTTGGTCTCTATCTCGAGACCCTAGTCACGGAGCGGCATGAAAGATACTCTGGACTAAAGCATTCACCAACAGCTTCCATTTGATACCCATATTGTACATACACATCCGAAGGTTACCCGGGTCCACGTTTTGACCTATATCTTGAGCCCTATTTCCAAAATAAAATATGATCCATGTTACTCGTGGATGATGTAGCTTTCGAATGGTGAAAGAATTTTTAAAATCGGTCCAGTAGTTTTTGAGCCTATTCGTAACAAACAAACAAACAAAGTTTTCCTCTTTATAATATTAGTATAGATACACGTCCGAAGGTTACCCGGGTCCACGTTTTGACCTATATCTCGACACCCTATCTACCAATAGGTATCCAAACTATACGGAAACCATCTTCCATACCTCCTTAACAATGTGTGTAAGTTTGGTTTAATTCGGTGCAAAGACACGGCGCGGTGGGTCCACGTTTTGTCATATATTTCCAGACCCTAGTCATCAATAGGTATGAAAATTACCCTGTATTAAAGCACTTATCAACAGCTTTCAGTTGATATCCATATTGTACATACACATCCGAAGGTTACCCGGGTCCACGTTTTGACCTATATCTCGAGCCCTATCCACCAATAGGTATCCAAGCTATACGGAAACCATCTTCAATACCTTCTTAACAATGTGTGTAAGTTTGGTTTAATTCGGTGCAGACACGGCCGGTTAGCGAACACACACAAAAAGTTGACTTTATTTTATATATAAGATTTTTTTCAGTTTGTGTCCGAAAAATCCAAATATCTTACGGAACCCTATTTTTTTCCAAAGTAAAATGTAATCCATGTTACTCGTGGATAATGTAGTTTTCGAACGGTGAAAGAATTTTTAAAATCGGTCCAGTAGTTTTTGAGCCTATTCGTTACAAACAAACAAACAAAGTTTTCCTCTTTATAATATTAGTATAGATTATTAATTTGATTCACTTGAAGAATTTAAAATAAAACCAAGTTTGTTAATAATACCTGTTGTTTTAATGTTATAATTATTAATTTTTTTATTATATATGAAGGAAAAAATGTATGGTAATATTTACTATATACCTTATAAGATATGTTGTCTATACTAATATTATAAAGAGGAAAACTTTGTTTGTTTGTAATGAATAGGCTCAAAACTACTGGACCGATTTTAAAAATTCTTCCACCATTCGAAAGCTACATCATCCACGAGTAACATGGATTATATTTTATTTTGGAAATAGGGTTCGAGATATAGGTCAAAACGTGGACCCGGGTAACCTTCGGATGTGTATGTACAATATGGGTATCAAATGGAAGCTGTTGGTGAATGCTTTAGTCCAGAGTATGTTTCATGCTGCTCCGTGACTAGGGTCTCGAGATAGAGACCAAAACGTGGACCCTAGAATGTGTTTGTACAATATGGATATCAAATTGAAGCTGTTGGTGAATGCTTTAGTACAGAGTATTTTTCATGCCGCTCCGTGACTGGGGTCTCGAGATATAGGTCAAAACGTGGACCCGGGCAACCTTTGGTTGTGTATGTACAATATGGGTATCAAATGAAAGCTGTTGATAAGTGCTTTAATACGGGGTAGTTTTCATACCTATTGATGACTAGGGTCTCGAAATATATGCCAAAACGTGGACCCGCCGTGTCTTTGAACCGAATTAAACCAAACTTACACACATTGTTAAGTAGGTATTGAAGATGATTTCCGTATAGTTTGAATACCTATTGGTAGATAGGGTCTCAAGATATAGGTGAAAACGTGGACCCGGGTAACCTTCGGACGTGTATGTACAATATGGGTATCAAATGAAAGCTGTTGGTGAATGCTTTAGTACAGAGTATTTTTCATGCCGCTCCGTGACTGGGGTCTCGAGATATAGGTCAAAACGTGGACCCGGGTAACCTTTGGTTGTGTATGTACAATATGGGTATCAAATGAAAGCTGTTGATAAGTGCTTTAATACGGGGTAATTTGTTATGTTATGTAATGTAATGTAATGTTATGTTATGTTATGTTATGTTATGTTATGTTATGTTATGTTATGTTATGTTATGTTATGTTATGTTATGTTATGTTATGTTATGTTATGTTATGTTATGTTATGTTATGTTATGTTATGTTATGTTATGTTATGTTATGTTATGTTATGTTATGTTATGTTATGTTATGTTATGTTATGTTATGTTATGTTATGTTATGTTATGTTATGTTATGTTATGTTATGTTATGTTATGTTATGTTATGTTATGTTATGTTATGTTATGTTATGTTATGTTATGTTATGTTATGTTATGTTATGTTATGTTATGTTATGTTATGTTATGTTATGTTATGTTATGTTATGTTATGTTATGTTATGTTATGTTATGTTATGTTATGTTATGTTATGTTATGTTATGTTATGTTATGTTATGTTATGTTATGTTATGTTATGTTATGTTATGTTATGTTATGTTATGTTATGTTATGTTATGTTATGTTATGTTATGTTATGTTATGTTATGTTATGTTATGTTATGTTATGTTATGTTATGTTATGTTATGTTATGTTATGTTATGTTATGTTATGTTATGTTATGTTATGTTATGTTATGTTATGTTATGTTATGTTATGTTATGTTATGTTATGTTATGTTATGTTATGTTATGTTATGTTATGTTATGTTATGTTATGTTAAAGTATATTATGTTATGTTAATGTTAACTCATTCTCTATATCCATACAAAATATCTATCAAACAAATAAAATTAAAATTTTCTTTTGAAAATGCAACCATTCAATCAGTATTTTCTTATGACGTTATCACGTTAAGCTATCGTCAGTAAACCGACTTTACAGACAACCTCTTTTTTTTCTAAAAAACTATATTTATATATGTTTTCCTTTAACTCCCAGTGGAACACAGATCGTCAACTACTCCAGAACACCACCGGATACGGTTTTGTGCTATGACCCTCTTGATAAGCCATAAATTGCCGTTTCAGATTCGGTTGATCTTCGCCACATTGTACGAGGACTTCTAACTGCATGTCCTACTTATTGGAACGGGTTCCAGTGCAACGCATGTTTTGTCACGTTGTTGTTATCCTTTCGAGGTGTGTGATCAATCCATTGCCATTCCCTGCTTCGCACTTCACAAGCAATCTTGACCTAAGACACTCGGAGTGTCTTATTTTTCCGGATCAGAAGATTCGTAGTATAAATCCTCAAGTTGCTATCTGAGCAGTATCCACTGTTTTTGGCAAATAAAGACGACCTGATACCCACCGTTTCATTTGGAAGGAAATTTGATGTCAGATTTCCATTGCGTGAGCAAAGGAGCAATCCCGAATGCATTCAGGGAGGTTTGACGGATATTTTCTTTACTGATGAGTCCAAGAATGAAATAGGGTCCGGAGCCGGATGGTACTTACCATAAACGATAGTAATAAATATCTCTATGCTATGGGGGAAATGGCAACTGTTTTCCAAACGGAACTTGTTGTCATCCTGAAAGTAGCCGAATGGATAATCGAGAGAAGATGGAGCGGGAAACAGATTGGAGTGTTCAGTGACAGTGCACTGAGGGCCCTAGAGAACGCGAAGTAAGCCTCAAAGATTGTTCAGGAATGTAAGAAGAAGCTTGGTTGGGTTCCAGGACACTCCGGTGTTCAAGGAAACGAAAGTGCCGATGAATTGACCAACCGTGGATCAGCCAGAGCCAGAGCCAATAATCGGAATATATTCCGCAGGAATCATGAACTGGATCATCGATTATGTATGCAATCGACCGATGGGCCGGTCTACAACGCTGCAGAACTGCAGACTGCAAAGTATTTTATGACAAGTCCGAACAGAAAACTGTCAAACTTTCTACTGAAACTTGGAAGGAAAGACGTTCGGTTGATGGTCGGTATTATTGCAGGACACAACCCATGGCGTCAGCATATGACCACCATTGGAATCATTGAGGACCCAATGCGCCTGTCGTGCTTGGAGGAGGCGGATAGCACTGAGCACTTTCTCTGTGAGTGTCCTGCCTTTGCTACGGATACACGGCTACGAGTTTTGGGTAATATTCATTCTCTAAAACTGGAGGATATTTACAGATTTGCTCAGATTTGATCTGGAAAATTCTCACAGGGCTAACTATCTCTATCTCTATCTCTATTCGTTCCTATCTCTTTCTCTGATACTTTTCTCCTCCCCTCCTTGACTCTCTACTCTCTTTTCAGAGCTTTAAATACAATGGGGTTTTCAGCCTAAGTGTTTTAGGAGCCACCAAATCTCCTAGTGCTCCTTGGCTCGACCTTTCCAAATTTCAATTTCAATAAATAAAAGTAGGATTATTGTCAATTTTGTGTGACTTATAAATACACTTTCAAAATTATGACTCACTAAAACGCCGCCCAGCCCTTTTTTGTAAGCTCACTTTTGTGTAATCTATCTTAACACCAAGGGTCATGACATTTCTTAAGTGAAAGTCGATTATTTAACCATAACCTAATCCTGCCTAACTTTCTTGTGTATTTTGTGTAAAAAAAAAAATAAAATCTTAAAACTCACACAACTCTATTAATTTTAATTCAATTACAGTCAAATATAGCTCATTCGACGCAAAATTAAATTTACTATAACAGTAGTGTACTAAAAAAAATCCTCAATATCGGATAATATCGTAAAAATTATGTCAAAATTGAAAAAATAGAGAAAAAATAAAAAAATTCCAAATACTTCCGTCTACAGTCTCGTCAGTTGACATTTCAGAAAAATTGTCAACACACTGTCAAAAAGGCTTGTTTTTGTTCTTTCGAACTAAAAGAACAAATTCGAAATCGGATGGAAATTGGCGAAGTTAGGAGTGATTCTTCACATCAACCTACTGAAAAACGGTTTTATGGCCATAAAACGAGATTTTGGGGGTGTATTGGAAATTTCTCCTATACCATTTTGTTTAGTTTTTCTATAGCCGCAAGTTGTGCTAGGTCTCCATAAAAGTATATTTAATTTTTTTTTTTTGTCACACAGTGTAATATTACATTTTAGAGAGCACGTCCATTTTGACGTTTTTGCTCTTGCGTACCTTAGCTTTTTTATAATCTGCCTAAAGAACCACTTAACTTCGACTTCGGCCATATTCAGCCACAAAATTTCAGTTCGACTCGGACAGAAATGAGCCGAAGATATTTTTTTTTATTTTTCAAAAATTATATCTGCTTTTAGTTTTCTACATTTTTTTGAGTACTGGTATCAAAACCCATATTTTTTTAAATTACGCGTACCATTATCAGGCTAATTTATCCGCAATTTTCTAGTTATTTGTATGTGTCCTGGAACCCCTTGGCTAAGATCATTCCTGGTTTTTCTGACCTAAGATATTCAGCTTCTCAAGTTATTCCAGCACCAGTTTCGATGTAAGCTGGAAAGAGTTGAGAGCCTTGATTGCTATCTGGCTATTAATAGCAAAATCTATGTTTTTGTTGTTAGAACTATGTTCCAGTTAAACTTATTACATATTTCTATTGCATAGGTTTCCGCTTGAAATATATTTGCATTCTTGCGTGGCGCTTCCGAGTATTTCTTCGCCGGTAGACACTTGCACCTACACATTACTCGGTGAGGAATCCATTCGTGTACATTTCTGGTTTCTTAACATTTTCTGGTTAAGGTTAATTTAGGTTCAAGAGATTGTCCTGTGAGACACACTCAGGCTCATAGACCATTGTGATGCCGCGTGCGGAGCCTTCCCTATTTCTCCAGTGTGTACTTTTCAAAAATTTTAGAATATCTCCTATTTCTGCAGAACTGAGATCTTCCAATTCGTTGGAAATTGTCTGCATAGAATAGTAAATCTCCGTCTGGATAGAGCAGGTCAATGACACAGAAGGTGCAAGATTGTCTCTTCCTCTTCCTCATCAAGACAACTTCTACAGAAATCATGTGCTTGCACACCCATCCTCTGGGCGTGCGTACCTATTAGGCAGTGCCCCGTTATGATAAGACTATGTTTATTTTGACTTAGCAGATATTCTGTGCGTTTAGCATTGAGAGTAGGCCACATTTGACGGGTGATTATGCAGGTGGCTTCATTACGCCATCTTTCGTTTGCTTTCCTTACGATTTCTTCAAGGATGAGTAGCTTGCATGTTTGTAAGGGTATGCCTATGTCATTGTATATGTACTCATCGCTCAATTTGGTGCTGAGTCTCGCTAGTTTATCGGCTCTCCAGTTACCCTCAATGTCGCGATGGCCAGGAACCCATATTATCCTTAAGCGAATTGACTCAGCCATCTCGTTAAGAGATGTGCGGTATTTCCTGGCTATTTTCTGGTTTATCTTGCAGGTTTTAGATAGCCCTTCTCAAGCCTGTTTATTGTTCCAAGTTCCCTAGTTTTCTACAATATTTCTTTTGATTTTGGCTCGCTTCGCTCTTAAAACTCGATGTTCGGTCGTTCTTCAATATTAAAAATGGTAAAAAATTTAATGGCACGATTAGAATCTCCAATTTTCCACATTTACATCTAAATATCTTCTCATCGTAAATTTTTGCCAAAGCCCGGTTTCTGCCAAACCGTTTCCATATTGAATTTTTTTTGTTAAACTTGAAAATTTTACAATTTTAGTCATTGCTCACTAGCAGCCACCAACCGGAAGGGATCGGCGCACTTAAAAAAAATGCATTTTTTATTTACACAAATAATATTTTGGCAATTGTACAAGTGCAAGTTCAGTAAATTCTGCTTAGTGGCAAGTGGCGGAGTTTCTCGTACATGAAGTGTATTTGTAGTAGTAAAACGGTGAGCAGCTGCATGCCATGCGAACTCTCATTTCACAGAAGTCACATAAAAATACACCATGAAAAATTTATTGGCATGTAATCAATAATACTAAATTTTAAGTTTCCTGTTTATTTTCCATTTCTGAAGTCAACCCAACTCTAGCATCCTGACGCACTAAAGCTTGCGGACTTACTCACTTGTCTAACACTATCTTCAGACATCCAGCTATCTCAAATGGGAGTTGAAACCCGGTAGTTAGAGCAATTCTCTTGAGAAGGGTCCGAACATCACAAGGTTCAAGGACCTCCTTCCACTCGATCTTCAGGCAATATATAATACATAGCTCGCACTGCGGCAATAATGCTGAGCACCTTAAGTAACTGGTCAAACACAGAATGCCACAGTAAAATTCTGGCAGGCATTTTGGAGTTTTTCAAACTGGTGAACTGTGAACTCCCGCCTGCAATTGTCATTACAACGTACAGGACCCTCCTACTCTAAGGGAAGAGTATGAAAGGAACAATGTAAGACAGGGCGAGTCTATCCACGTATACACAGTTGGCTCAAAGCTCGAGGGGAGAGTAAGCGGAGATGTACATTCCAAACATCTGGGGATCTCCTCAAGTTTTCGGCTTCACGACTACTGCTGTGTCTTTCAGGCTGAACTGATAGCAATAGTAAAAGCCGTGACACTGGCGCAGTGTGGGTACGATACCGGGAGATGATATTTATATTTTCACTGATAGCCAGGCGGTAATAAAATCCCTCACAAAGCAGTCAATGACCTTCAAAGTATCCATATAAGGCCGCACATCTCTTAACGAGATGACTGAGTAATTTAACCTAAAGGTAACATGGGTTCCTAGAACCTCCCTAGTTCGGGAATTACAGGACCGATGAACTAGCAAGACTCGGCACCAATTTGACTGATGAGTACACAGACAATGGCATAGGCAAACCCTTACAGACGTGTACTGCGGCCACTTATTTGTGAGGAAATGAAACCACCTGCAAAATCGCCAGACAGTGGGTCCGCCTCTCAATGCTAAACGCACGGAAACTCTGCTAAGCCGAAATAAGCACAGTCTTAGCACACTGATTTCTATTATAACGTGGCACGAGGCCTAATAGGCAAACACGCCCAGAAGATGGGCATACGAACACATAACTTTTGCAGAAGCTGTCTAGTTGAGATTATCCACTTTAGGTATACAATTTTCTAATGAATTGGAAGATCTCAGTACTGTGAAAATCAGAAATCTTCTCAAATTTTTGAAAAGTACACACTGGTTTTAGGAGAGATAAGAATAAGATCTCCACGCGTTATCACAATGGGCCATGAGGCTGAGTGTGCCCCATAGTGGGCAACCGCTTCAACCTAACCTATGCAACATTCTCAGAATGGCTTCTTCATACAGAATAGTATCTGAAGCAGCGGTTTTAGTTATCAGCGGAACCATCCCTTTAGATATTCTAGTACAAGAGTGCAAACGGAGATGGGAGGCTAACATCTCAGGCAACTCAGTACCACGCTTCTCCGGTATCAGAGTTCAAACGCTCACATTCTGGCAGGCAAGATGGAACTCTAAACGGTACGGTAGATGAACAGCGATACTAATGCCCGATCTAAACAAATGGGCGGAAGGAGGACACGGTGAGGTTAACTATTACCTCACACAGTTTTTGTCCGGGCATGGGTCCTTTCGCAAGTATTTGTGGCGAATGGGAAAAGTGAGCCTACCAAACTGTATATATGGAGATACTGAACATGATGATGCGGCGCACACCTTCTTTATATTCGAGAGGTGGAACATAGAGAGAACAGGTCTGCAACGAGCTATTGGTGTTTTTACACCTAAAGAAATAATCGAGAAAATGATGATAGGCGAAGAAAAATGAAATGCCGTCGCAAATTTCGTAGAGGACATTATCCGAAAAAAGAAACGGGAAATGAAAAGTTATGCTGAAGAGCATTGAGCATCGGTTTCTCAAAACAGGCCACCTTGGACGCAGGGTGAGTAAGTAAGTGTCCTTCTTAGGACGCCGTATTGGCCGTCTACCTCGAAGCAATGCGGAAGCAGTCCCGGCGTGGAGGAAAAAATCCAAGAAAAGAGGAGGGATATTTTTAGTGGAATCACCACACACGTAGTAGCGACGGTTACTTTATGGTGCGAATGCATTTTTAACCCAACCTCACCGCCAAAAACAAAAAAAATATGCAACATAAATTTTTCATTCTATTTGTTTCCTCTTTTTTGTTTTCCTGACATACCTTGCTCTTCATCGAAAAATCTCCAAAGCAGTGCAAGAAGTATCTTATTTGTTAATTCAGTTATTTTATGGTGAATGCAGCTCAATTAAGGTCCCAAGTGAATAGTTTTCTTTATTTTAAAATTAGTGTAGTCTGAGCACAGCATAAGACTGGTATAAACTTGGTCCGCCCTAGCATGGCCGTAATGTTGCTTTGGTATAACCTCCTCTAACTTTCTTTTCCATTTTTTTTTTTTATTTTTTTAGCATTTTTGGCTTTTTAAGATTAAGAGTTTTACGCCTGATTACTAATTGCATTGAATATTAACAAGTCGAACAGTTCCTCAAAAGTGACATAACTCACAATTTGTCAATACTGAATTTTTAAATTTTTTACTATTCATTATTTCTCATCTCTTCTAGTAGATGTAAATTTCTGCCACAGTAGTTATGGGCCTCCTTATACTCCTATCCATATGCTACATGAGAATGTGTTGAAATTTTTCTTTTATGTTTTTTTGGTAAACAAAAAATGTTGAGTTATGTCTCTTTAAAAAAATATGTACTCACGAAATTTGCCATTAAATTCACTTTCATTGCGAGTTTGCGTTTTTCCAACTCAGTATGCCACTCTGCGCACTTCAAATTTTCTCTCTTATGCTCGGGTTTACCAATAAATTTTAGATTAATCAAAGAACAAAGTTTGCTATTGAAATCTTTAATAATATTTTTTTTTTATTAATCTACAGTACAAATAACCTTACAGACTATACAAAAATGTAAAGAAATTAAAAAACTAAACTAACTAAAATATTAGCAATTTTAATCATTTTTATTTTTTTTTTTAGTTTTGTTTCATAGTGTAACGCCCCTGTGTGCCAGGATATCCCGTCTAAATTGCAATTTTCGCACTATTGTTATTGCTTGCCTGTATTCTGTTATGTTTACACCAAAATAAACTCATATGGAAATTCTTAAATGTGCACATTTTCGTAGAAATGTGTGTGTGTGTATGGATGCCGACGTGTCCCGACGTGCCTTCTTCACTTATTCACCACAACCGTTGGCAAGCAAATGCCATTTTTCTTTTACCACTTTGCTGCCTGACTGCAGAACTGTCGCAATGATTCTTCTCTCTCCAACAATTGTTGCTATTGTATCTTATGTGCTATTTGTTTTTTCTTTTTAATTTTTTTTTTTTTTGTTAATCGTATTGTTATTTCTGTTGTTGCATTTGGCATACACGAAAAATGTTTTCGCATACCGAACACAAAAAATAGTGCAAAATATTTGAATAACCTTCAAAGTTGGGCTTTCACTGTCACTGTCGCAAGAGATGGGATACAGGCAGAGAGTGAGAGTAAGAGCGAGAGCGCGTTTAAAGAAATGTGGGTGCGGGAATTGTCACGCTTTAAACTATGCTTGGTATGCAGATAATAAACCAGCATACACAGCCACACACGCACTGACACACACACGCAGTAAAAGTAAAAAAATTATTTATGTGCTCGTTTTATTGCATGCACAAACTGGCTGCACGAACTCATCACGCAGACGTGTATGCCATTTTTCATTGGATTTGTTTGCGCACGCGAAAAAAAATACTGCGGCTGAAATAAAAAATGCAGCTGCGCCCAGGTTGTTCGTGTATTTTTTTTTTTTTTGTTTTTTTGAAATTTTACTTCCTTATTTTCTACTACTTTTAACTCTACCGCTACACACCCAACCACTCTTCCCTTCTGCTTTTGCGCTTTTAATATAAAAAACATGACTTTGCCAAGTTGCCCTTTTGAGTGACATTTATGCGATTATGCTAATACAAGTTTGTCAGCTCCTACCAGTTGCTAACTGTCAGTTAGTGGATACTTGCCGCTGGCCAACCAACTCACCTGCCTCCTCCAATTCGTGCGCATCGTAGACGTATGCCCACCACATGCAACATTGCAACATTGCTGCAAGTTTACGAGCGTGCCCTCTAATGTAATTTGCTCACACTTCGAGTAGCCGAGTAGCGAGAGAAAATCTTGCAAAACTTCCTGATATGGTATCCTCTAGCAAATCTACACTCCCACTCTCTTGTAAGTTGACGTCAAACAACTATTAAAACTAACGAGTTTTTAAAACTTTTCCTTACCTGTAAGTTCTTTGAATGCATTTTTATCACAAAACCATTTTTCTTGTGGCAAAGCGCCTTAAAAAAGTAGAAAAAATAGAAATATCAAGAAAGTCAGCGCGGTAAATGCCTTTTATTTTCAAATGTTCCTGCATGGAAAAATTTGCATAAACGCATAAAAAATTTAAGTAGAAACTAAGGGGAAAAGAAGCATTAAATCTTTATTTTTATTTAATCGAATGCAACGCACTTGCCCTTTTGCATGCCACAACCAACTTTGTTTGGAGAATCGTACACACATACGCACACACGCAACCAAGCGACCTCCGCTCTTTTACTTTCCTGCAACTTCATTCCATAACTTTTCGCTGTGTCCGATGTGCCAGCGACCATCAAAAGTCATTTTCACGCTTTAGTGTATTCTGAAAAATATAAAGCAGTACCGTTAAGCAAGACAGCTCTGGTTTGGATATTGTAAAAAGCAAATGGCAGCAAAGTGCAATATTTCTGGCGAAATGGCTAACCATTTACTGCAGTAAGCCAACAATACTCGTAGAAGGGAAATACCACCTAGATCAAAAAGTTCCCGGAATATATTCAGAAAAATCAAAATACAAAATTATTCCTCAAAAGTGATTTTATCGCCTTCAAGTACTCCCCATCAACTGCAATGAACTTATACCGGCGTTTGATACAGCTCTCGAAACATTTCTGGAACTCTATTTTCGGTATAGCCATCAGAGCTGTCTTCAATTTTTCTTTACTTCTTTTCGGCTATCAAAACGCGTTCCCCGTAGGGGTTTTATGGCTCGATCAGATAAAGAAAAATCAGAGAGAAGAATATCAAGAAAATTTGGTGGCTGCTGGATGGTATTCGTTTCGTTTTTGGTCAAAAAGTCCCTGATAATGATAGAATAGTGCGACGATGCACTGTCATGGTACAAAATCCACGAGTCGTTTTCTAATGAATCCCTTCTTTTTTGGCGAATTGTTTTACGTAAATGTCTCATAACGCCCAAATAATAGTCATTATTAACTCCTTGACCTTCTGGTAAAAAATCGTGATGTACCATTTCGTTGTAATCCATAAAATCCGTGAGTATCGCTTTCTTTTTTGACTGAAAGCGACGTGATTTTTGAGCCTCGGTTCATTCGGGGCTCTCCTCTCACTCTCCTGACGTTTGGATTGTGTCATACTCATAAACCTCGGCTCGTCTCCAGTAATGATACGTGGAGTGGGCTACGGTATACTAGACAGGGCTAGTTTACTGGGGCGGTAGCCCTTGGTCGGGAAAACCCGAGTCATTCCGGTAACGTAGAACCGGCTGCCATGGGAATGATGCTTTTGTGTGGATGAATGTTGGATCGGCTCCAGTTTTAGAAGTCATGTCTTTGATGAGATCGTCAATGGGAGTTATGTCTTAAGAGCGCGGTCCTTTTTTTGCATGAGACTCAAGCCTTTCGGACCTACTTTGTAGCAAAATAGCGCAAATCCAAATCATTAACTACAATGTCCTGAACGGATCCTTATGTTAAAATCCTCTGCCTGCTCTCTGATGGCTAATTTGCATTTATTGATCAACTTTTCTTTCAATTTATTGATGCTGTCATCAGTTGTTGATGTCAATGGCCTGCCACCACCTGAAGCGTTCATGACACTCGTAAGCGACTTTTTTCTTCAAAGTATCCTTACCGAAACAATTTCCCAACATTTCTTATATTTTCGCACTATTGAATCCATTTTTAATGCAAAATTTAATGCAAACTCGTTGCTGCAAATTCAATTCCACTTTTAAAATAGTAAAAACTTGAAACCACGTAAAGAGGTAGATTTTCTCAAGACGGCGTAACTTTTACAAATGTCAAGCAATGGTGATACAATTTTGATAGGAATGTTAATCACAGATGTGGCAACCTAACAAAAATCAAAACAGAACTCAAGCCAGTTGACTTCAAGCGTCACATGGCCGTTGTGTCGGGACTTTTTGTTCAAGGTGGCATGTTCATATATGTACATATCTTTGTAGATAGGTGGTTTAGCTACACATTTCATTGCAGTTGTAATGAGTATTCATTTTTTAAAAACATAAAAAAAATGTGAAAAATGCAATCGTCGTGCAAAATTAATCTACAAAATGAATCGGTCTGCACAGGCTTTATCCTTAATTGTCCAACGTAGTTATTTTGGCAAATTTTAACTAACTACAACTCTTTTTTTCAATATTTAGTCTTAATTTTCATATATTAATAAATTTTTTTTTAGTAAAAATACTTTTTTTATATTTTTTTTCTTTATTTTTTTTTTTTAATTATTTAAATTTTCAAATTTTTATAACAAAAACGCCACTTTTTTAATAAAAGTATAAAAAAATGTAATATTGTACCATTTTTATTAAAATATATTTATAAAAAATTTTTCTTGTGGTTATCCCCTTCATTTTTTCTATGGACAAAAAATTAGTCATTTACATTTTTTTTAAATTAATATTTACCCGTGCTGCCAAAGCTTTGCAAATTTCCATTAAATTTGTGTAGAAAAAAATGCACTTTTCCTTAAAATATTTACAGACCGATATTAATGAATCTCCCTTTTAAATTTATCTCCAAAAATGCCGAAAACTTACACCTTGTGCTTTATTTAAAAAGAAAACAATGTTGCTTCAATAATATCCTTTCGTAGTTTTTTTACACTCTAGCTTATGCCATTGCATAACCTGTAGATTATTTTGCATTTCCAGCACTTTTTGAATTATAAAATAAGTGGCAACACTATTCTAAAAATACTTTTCAATCACAACATTCTCAATCATAATAAGCACATCCTATAAAGTAATGCTTAATTCATTCGTACTTCCATTTAACATTCTCGCCTGAAGAGTTAGGTGGCAACGTCATGCAGAAATATTTTTAATATATATATGGTTTAATACTCATTTCTTAAACTTTCATAAATTTTTTTTATTTTTATAATATTTTTTATATATTTATATTTTATTTTGACTTCAAATTAGTGGCAACGCCATTCCAAAAAATACGTTTTAATTACACTGCCCTCAATCAGAATCTTCATATATTACAACACATCTTAATACATAATTCATCTGTACTAATATATTATTTACCATTTTCAACTCAAGAGTAAAGTGGCAACGCCATGCAAAAATTATGTTAACAAAATTGTTATTTTATTTGGTTTAATAATATCTTAACCTCTAATGAATTTTTATTAGTTGAAATTTTTTCTTTAAAATTAGTGGCAACGCCGTATAAAAATATTACGGCGCTAAAGCTATCGGTATGTATATTTTTCCACAATTAATATATATTTTATTTTTACTGTGATTTCAACTTTCAGGTAACTGTACATTTTATTTTTAATGTAAGGTACATTTTTTTTATTTTAAAGTAGTTATTTACATCCGTTATAGAGGTAGTTAGTTAACTCTGTTTTGAAAAGCTAAGCATTTTATAAAATTCTTCATCTCATGGAAGAAGACGTATAGAATAAATAATTAATAAATAAATTTGTAATAAATTTTTCTATTTTCAATAGAATAGGTGGTAGCACTAACTGAATATATTTTGTTTTTTGTCAAAACTTACTTAAACACTTTTCATCTGTTATCCATATTTTAGTATTCAAATAAAATTTGTGAAAAGTTGCTATTTTTGCAACAAAAATCATGTGGCAACACCAGATAAAAATACTTTTTATCAAAACTTTTCTTAACAGCTTCCATTTAGTATATAGTTATAAATATATGTATAGAAATTTTAAATAAGTATCTATTTTCTCAATAAAAATCAGGTGGCAACGCCATCAAAACAAATATTATATTTTTGGAATACGTTTTTCTTAAAAAAAATTTGCCTGATGGCCTTGCTTGTAATACATTTCAAATATCATTTTTTTTAAAAACGAAATAGTGGCAACATCTTGCTAAAATGAAACAAACTATTAACGACGCAGTGGATTTAAATTCAAAGCAAAAGTCCTTCAGTGATATATATTAGTAAACCCGCCTCTATAAATTGTTGGCATAAAATATTTCTCTTCGCGTATGCTTCAATTTTGAGTAAAATCGTAAATTACATAAGATTTTTCGAGCACGGCGTCACATATCGAAAAGTGCAGCGATTTTCTCCTAATTGGCTCGAAGGCAAAGTTATCCTGTAAGTTTAAGCTCAATCGGTTGTCTAATCGAAAAACGGCTAAATTTTGATACATAAAAATACGTGGAGATTATGTAATTATGATAAAAATAAGTTAAAAGAAATTCATCGTAGTGAAAAGCGTATATTTTTTCAAATTCATGGCAAATGCTAGCCATAGACTTTTTCGAAAGCCCACATTTTGCATTTTTCCCTTTAATAAAATTAAAATCACTTCCAGACCTTATCAGTGCTGGCTCTCCCCTAAGGTAGCTGCAGCTGCAAGTACCCGCTAGTACAGTATTCATTATATTTTCCCCTACCTACAGCATTGAGAATGTCAGCTTCACATCGCCACATTGTTCACAAAATTTCGCGCGTACATAAATGTGTTGACGATGATGGACGACAGTGGATGGGTTGCGTGCTTTGGCAATGAGTACCTACAACAACAATTCCGAACATATGATGTTCCGCATTGCAATATATCCCCTTAATATTGGCAGCAAACATATACATTACTAGGAAACATTCCTTCTCCTCCAAATCCCGAGAGCACATTTCACATTTATTCTCTTAATTTCCCCGCAAATCCTCCTAGCTTATCTTTGTATGTATTATTTGTTTCACGAACGTGTTTAGAATTAGAATTTGCTTGCCCGGAATTTCCTTGGTGAAAATTTCCAAATTATTCTTGTGCATACATACATGCAAACATAAGTATGTACAATAAATATAAATATACTTATACGCTATGTAGGTATATATGTATATGAGAACCTTCAGCGAAAAATTGCATGCGTATGTATATTTTAAGCTACGCAAGTACGCATAGAACAGATGTGATGTGGGGCGAAAAAACGAACAGTACTTCTTTCTCTTCGTAGTCCGCGCTTTTTCTCTGTTACTCAATGGTGATTTTGCATTTTACATAGATTGTTTATTTTAAAACTTCAATTTTCTGCTGCACTCTTAGCTCCCAATAAACATTTTAGCTTGAGTTAAGAGCAACCTGAGTTTACTTCTTCTCCAACGTTGTTTTTCAACAATTCCTCAAATTGAGAATTTCTTATATTAGGTATCTTCTATTCGCCATTTATCCGCTCGTTATCTCTATGCTCGATTAATTTGACGAAAAATTTGCATGGGAAAGCAATAACAAAGTTATTGATTCGCCGCTGGTGAGTATGGCTATAGTTCATTAGACTGGTGTAACGCACTACCTTACCAACACATGTATGTACTATACATAATTTAAGGCAGCTCTCTTCCCGCGTTGCCGGCATAAGTTCATTTGTACCAGTTGCTTTATCTATTCGCCACTTGCTAAGTCTTGGCGAAAAGAAGAGGCCTATTTACTGTACACTATGGGGGCCGTTATTCGTGTGGAAAAAATAAAACACCTTTATTTTTTGCGGGACACCCTCTAGAAATGTGAGGTTACCTAAAAAGCTGCAAATTATGAAATCTGAAGCCAATCGAAAAAAATTTAGAGGTTCCGACTAGAGCCTAAAGTTGAAAAATAAAGAAAAATGGGTATTTTTTTAAATTAATCTCAAGTTAAGTAAAATAAAAATAGCTCATGTATGTTTACTATTCAAAATATTGCACTTGTAGTAATAGTGTTCTTAAAACTATGTTAGTTTCTAAGAAATAATGATTTTATAGTAATTTAAATATTAAAAAAAGTAAACATATATTATGTTTCAATAACAATTTTCACGCCTTGCAGTAATTTTTGTAGATCTTCTTCATTTTTCGTAAGTTTTTTATGCTACGTTTGAATAAGTTTCACACCACGCTCGCCAGTGTCATTAAGAACTTTAATTTTGCTAATAATGTCCAATCCTTTTTTGAAATTCTCATCCAGGTCCCAAAAATCTGGATCATTCTGTAAAAACTCTTTGGAAATACCGAAACGTTCAAAAAAACTCCAAGTATGTGGCGTTATAAAATCTGACAATTTTTTTTTCACAAATGTCCCAACATCAGTCACTTTCAATTGTATACGTTTGCATGGTTCGACATCCAGCATATTCACCAATACGAGGGGTGCCATTTATATGTCGGGATTTGGCAACCCTGGTGTTGCAATCTGGCAACTGACAACTGTATCGCAAAGCTTGACATTTTTTGGCTTTTACGTACTCAGAATACCAGCGCTTTTTGTGTTGTTTACAATAATTTAAAAGATTCATCTCGGTAAAAAAATGGAATTAAATCGTGAACATTTTCGTGCGATTATTTTTCAAAACTTTCGACGTGGATTAACTCAGCAACATTACATGGATGAACTTAATTCATTTTTTGGCGATGAAGCTCCATCAAGGATCAGTCTTTATCGATGGTATAGTGAATTCAATCGTGGTCGTAGTTCACTCCAAGACGAATTTCGTGAAGGTCGTCCAAAATCAGTTGTTGTTCCGAAAACCATTGATGCTGTGCGCGAACTGATATTGCAACATCGTCATGTGACCTATCGTGAGATTGAGACAATCTTAGGCATTAGTGCGACCAGCATACATTCAATATTGCATAAACATTTGACTGTCAAAAAAATTTGTTCGCGTTGGATCCCACACAGTTTGTCAATCGCTCAAAAAAAGGCTCGTGTCGAATGGTCGAAGGAAATGCTCAAAAAATACGATCGCGGGGCTTCGAAACACATCTATGACATCGTGACAGGTGATGAATCATGGATTTACGCGTATGAACCCGAAAGTAAACAGCAGTCGACTGTATGGGTGTTTCAAAATGAACCAAATCCAACAAAAGTTGTTCGCGCACGAAGCACTTCCAAGCAAATGGTCGCCTGTTTGTTCGAAAAAACTGGACATGTCGCAACCGTACCACGAGAACAACACAGAACAGTAAATTCTGAGTGGTCCACAACCATTTGTTTGCCAGTTGTCTTCCAAGAAATTAGAAAAACCAATCGCCAAAGACGAATCACTCTTCACCAGGACAATGCGAGCTCTCACACATCGGCTCAAACAACTGCATTTTTGAGCACCCAAAACATGGAGTTAATGGGTCATCTGACTTGGCACCGAATGACTTCTTTTTATTCCCGTACGTAAAAAACAAACTGAGAGGTCAACGTTTTTCGACACCTGAAGAAGCGGTTGCGGCATTCAGAATGGGATTTTCATGGAGAATATTTTGAAAAACAATAAAGTGATTTTCGATGATTAAAATTTGATTTTGTTTTCTAATCCCGACATATAAAAGGCACCCCTCGTAAAGCAGCTCCTTGCACTCTTCCAGTATTTGCAGAGGTCGTATCAAAGCAGGCCGCGACAATTGTTTTTTCACCATTCCAATCGACCAACAGTTCGTGAACAACCTCACCAATTTCTAGGCCAGTTGAAGTAGTTAATTTTGTAACTCCCAATAGTTGTACACCATTTGCATGAGAGATAATGACTAAGAAACGATCTACTTTCTCTAGTCCTGTTAATTCAGGAAGCATTTTCCCATCCCAGTGTACTACTCCAGCTGCAACCTATAAAAAGAAATATTTTTACATCATATATTGAATAATACAAAATAAAATAAAAACAATTTAAAAATTCAATTCTTCCATACCTTGAAATTATTTTCAACACATGTAGATATTTTCAATCGGTTTTTTTTTACTTTGCTCCTGTAATATTGTGCGATTCATTACAAGTGTATCAACGAGATGTCCAAGTGCTTCTGCGACTGCTATAATTAAATGAATAGCCGACCTATCAGAAATTTTCCACTTGTCCAAAGATCCAAGAAGTCTCGGCGTAAGGAATTTATTTTTGCCTCTTCTCAATGGCCCCAGTCCCTACTTCCGTATACATCATTTCAAGTTTCGGATCATCTTGTGTTTCGATATCGCTTTCGGACGAAGAAAAAATTTCTTGATCTAAACAAAATTTATTTTTATCATTAAATTTAGTGAATTAAATTAATTAAACATTAAATTAAATACTCATTGTTCATACCTTGAAAATTGATTCCTATTGACTTACTACCTTCATCAATATGCTTTCGCTTCCGGCTTTCTTCTGCATTCAATCGATTTAATTTTTGTTTATCTTTTAGAGTTGCTGTTTTACTAATTCCAAGCATACATCCTGGACGCCCTTTCTCACGTTGTGAAAGAAGAAAAGATTTATCAGTTTCATCCTTCATCATAGATAGAGCATAAATGTGTGCGATATCGAAAAGATCATCCAGTTCATTAACAAACCCCATCTCTCTTGTAAGAAAAACCTCCAAATTTTTATTTTTATTCTTTTGAAGATTTTGCCATTCTTGATAAAGGTTTTCCACTTTTTCCAAACAATGTTGTTCTTTTCGAACTGGAATGTGTGCCTTTTCCCAAAATATGCACACTTCTTTTATAACTAACTTTGCACTTGCACGAATAGTTAATTTTACAGTACGATGATTGAAGAAAAAACGGACAATGTTTGTTTGTTTGATGGAAGTTTGAAGCCAAGTATTTGTGCATTCTCGAATTCCAATAAATAAATCTCCGAAGTAGAACATAACTTCGCAACTTAATAATTATATTTGCCGCTTTAAGTAGAACACAAGAAACAGTAAAACGTAAATTGCACTTTATAAACACATAGTTTGACGGTCACATACCTACGCGCACTAAATTCAATCAGTCAGTAGAAAAGGTCGAGTAGAGGTTTCGAGACGCAAGAGCAGTGGAAAAAAGGCAAAGAACGATTCCGCGAACCCGAAAACACGGAGCTCAATGTTTACAAATGTTATGTTTGCAGACGATATCCGAAAACTACAACCACAAAAATCCCGACAGTATAATCAAAATCGAACATTCATTAAGAATTTAACTTAAAATAAAATGAAACGATTAAGTAGCCGAGCAATGATCGAATTTCACAAGCATCCAGCTATCCAGCTTAGTGATATCAATGTAACCAGCGTACAGCAATAGAAAGAAAGTACAACACTAAAGGCTAAGAGAACACTTTGCAAAAAAAAATATAATTTGAAAACCTAGTTATAGGCAAACAATATCAGAAAACTTAATCATTGCAAGAAGTTATATGAGCACTTACTGAAGTGTTAACACTTACATATTTTTTTAATGTAAGATGCTGATTTTTAGAGAATTAAAGTTTAGCTCCTCTTTGCTTAATTAAAAAAGAAAAATAATAATAATAATTATTTTCAAATAATTATTTTCAAGCGATTCTGATCATCAGTAGTGTGTAAAAACACTTAAATCTAATCGAACGATTGCAATAATGGTTGAATTATGTGATCGTACATTTTAAAAATCAACGATTTTCTTAAGTTTAGGCTGAAGTCGGAACATTTAGGTGTTTTTACATTTGTAGAGGGTGTCCCGAAAGATATCAACAATTTTAATAATAACGGCCACCCTACTGTACACTGTACAGCGACCGGCTGGCTATAGGACCAAACCAATTTTATTTAAGAGATTGAGGCATAAGTAAAGAAATAATTTTTGAAAAGTATAAAGTTGAAAATTAAAAATTTCTCAAATGCTGGGCATCCAGTGGAGAATGAAATAGATATAAATTTCAAAATTACACTATTTTTGCGCTTGCTGGGTGTTCATTTCCTTCAGTCAACCGTCTATCGTTTGTTATTTTGTTTTCTTGATTTGATGTTCTTTTGAAATTGCATATCTGCATAAATCACCTTCCGATTTTTCAGTTTTCTCAAACTCCAGCTATTCATCTTTTTATTGTTTCTGCTCTTTTTATTGATTTTTTGTTTATTTTTATTTTTGGTTTCTTTCGATTTCTTCTTCTACGCGGTTTATTTGCTGCCCTTTATTTTGCCAACATCCACACTTCCTCCTTTTTTTGGTTTTGGTTTTGCATGCACACGTAGCAGCCATAAAAATCTCTGCAAACAAGCGAATCATATTTTCATAGCTTTGCCGCTACTGCTACGGGTTTTGGCGAAGATTGCCAATTTTCTAGTTGTGAAAATTTGCTTAGCAAGCGATTGAACTGCTGAAGTAGCTGAGAATGGCAAAGCAAACGTAATAAGGTTAATCAAGTTGAAATGGAATTCAAGTTGGAATGGAGTTTCTTTACTATTATTTTGATTGATTTTTAAGATTCTGCAAAGTCCAAGTTATAGGAATTTAGGATTTGAACATCTTTCCAGTTCTGTGTTTTCAAACTTTTACGGTTGCGCAAGAGGTGAAAATCACCTTTTTTAATATTTTACGGGGCGTAAATATGTGAAAATATGAAATAAATACTTTTTGATCTAAAGATCATTTCATGATACAGTAGAGTTGGAGGAAAATGAACCCCAACTTAACCGAAAATAAAGTATTATTATTATTATTATTTATTAGAATAATATAAAATATTGCACTAGCTTAAAAACAAAAACAAAAGAGCACACTAGCTGTTTGGGCCTTCGGTGCTCGAAAAAAAATTATTTTACTATTTATTTTATAATTACACAAACACATTTATTTAACGAATAATTAACTTAAATGGCCTTTAAACTCCTGATTTAATAATGAATTAAAGAATTAATGAAATTTATGAATAATCTATAAATAATCCGGGTTGAGTGAACAGCGACTGCATGAATTAGAATTTTTTTTCAGATGCGGTCTGTGCATTTTCTCCATTTAACACCTACCGCACATCTTTTTTATGTAAAAAAAAACACCTAACGTTATCAGCCGAAAAAATTGTAAAATTTTCGATTTTTGAAACACTTGAAGCTTGCGCTTTTTTATACCAAAATTTCACTCATCTATAAAACTACACACCCGAAATTTTTTGACAACTCTAAGTAAAAAGTTTGAAATTTTGATGAAAATTAACTTGTCTTTCATCTTAATATCAGGTCAGTCCATAAGTTCGTGCGTATTTTACATATAATTTCACTTTTGTACGATTTTTGCATACAAAAAAAAATCGTCCGTCTTTAGTGAATAGACGCAAAGTTTTGTTTCACCACGACAACGCAAAACCTCATAAAGCAAGGCAAACATTAGGCAAGCTGAACGAGCTCAAATAGGAGCTAATGCCGCATCTACCATACTTTCCGGATATTGCACCTTGTGATTATCACCTTTTCCGTGGACTTCAATCCCATATGAGTAACAAGAACTGTTCCTCAAAAGAAGCTATAAAAAGGGATATTGAAGCGTATTTTGGCTCCAAGGACAAACAATTTTTTGAGCAGGGAATTAAAAATTTGCCTAAAAAAAAAATTTAGGAAGACATTGTAAATAATGAAGGAAAATATATTATTGATTAATAAATACTTTAAACATCTTTTTTATTAATTTTAAAACCACCTTAAAAAAACGCACGCACTTATGGACTGACCTGATAGTTTTAATACTTTTTTTTAAAAAGGTTATCAACTAAAAATAATGAAAAAAATTTATATAGCATTCCCGGAAAAGCTTTAAAAAATTTATTTCTGTAAACTAAGCCCGAAAAGTGCTCTGCATCTCAAAAAATAATATTCCAATTGGTGCAAAAAATAATAAGAGCGCAAAGAAGCGGAAGATACCTGTCGAATGATATCCATTGGAGATTAGTATTTTTCTGGAGCTTTTAAAAAAATAAATGCAAGAAGACCGACACAACAAATTTTTTGACTACATCTCAAAAACGCTTCTTCAGAAATATAAATGAATTTCATTTTCAAGTTCAAAAACTCAAAATTAGGCTAGAAAACACTTTTCTAAACAAGTAAAAATATTTGTTTAACTTAAATTAATACTTTCAAAAAATATTCGCTGCTTAGAATCACTTAAGCACTTAAATCTATGCGTCTCCCTAATACCAGCAGTGTCTTCCAGACGCTCTTGCAGAATCGGTATTCACACCATTAGGTCCGGTCAAGAATGCAATTTCCCTAAAATACCTTCGAATCCCGGATTCTAGATGTAGAGGCCAGACGAAATGTAATATTAGCACAACGTTGTGGCCCACCTACAACCTTACGCAATCGTCAACATTGATAAACATGAAACGACGGGACGCCTGTAGAGTAAGGACAGTCATTCCATTAACCCATCCAAAACAGCACTTGTACCGTTTACTAGGAGAAGGAACATACATCTCAAATGGAACAACACCTCAACTCTCGACAGAAGCGAACTATCTTGGCGTCAGTCTTGACAAAACGCTTACGTGGAATTCCCATATTGAGAGAGTAACTTCAAAAGCCACAAGGGCATTCTTTGCCTGCACAAGGCCTTTTGGTAAGACATGGGGACTAAACCCTAGAATGAGCTTCTGGACATTCACCACAGTTGTGAAACCCATAGTCACTTATGCATACTTAGCATGGTGGCCCAAGGTCAAGCAAAGAAAAGCAGTAAACGAATTAAACAAACTGCATCGCCTGATATGTGTTGGTATTACAGGGGCTATGAAAACATGTGTGCTCCTGAACATACCACCGCTTCCAATCTTGATTGAAAGGGAAGATTAAAAGGTATATCTGAACTTAAAAGTGGGGATATGAGGGACATTTAAAGATCTTAGAAGACTTCCTACATAGTCCCATTCTTTATAGGGATGATATACTATCACGCAAGCCAATACTCTTCAGGAACTTCCAAGTTATAATTAATGAACGAACAGACTGAAGAACTAACTCTATCACTTTCAAACCTGGCTCCCAGCTATGGTTTACTGATGGGTCCAAATTGGAAAATGGTAGAACAGGGGCAGGAATCAATGGGCCCAAATTCAAAAAATCGATTCCGATGGGATCCTACCCAACAATATTCCAGGCAGAAATACATGCCATTGAAATATGTGTGAGAGAATGCCTTAGCAGGAAAATGAGAGGTACTCACATCTACATACTTTCAGATAGCCAAGCGGCTCTAAAAGGTCTTCTATCAACAACTATCACCCCTAAATTGGTAAATGATTGCCTAAACCTTCTCAACACGTTAGGAAACCTCAACATAGTAACACTAGGCTGGATTCCGGGACATGAAGGACATGAGGGAAATGAAATGGCTGATGACCTTGCAAAACAAGGAGCAAATATGCAACTTACTGGTCCTGAGCCTTTCTGTGGACTCACAAAAGGCCACATTAATGAATTCCTTAGGAAATGCGAAAAAAAAAATTTGCTGCACACTGGCTAAACTGTTCCGGTCAGCGTCCAGCCAAACTATTCCTAAGTCCCAACAAAGGAATATCTGACAAGCTTCTCTCACTAAGCAGAGTAGATCTGCGTCTTTTAACGGGATACCTTACAGGTCACTGCAGCCTGAGGTATCATCTAAATAATATTGGTCTATCTGAGACCAATGTCTGCCGCTTTTGCGAAATGGACATAGAAAGCTCAGAACATGTGCTTTGTGAATGTCCTGGGTTGGGCAGACAGAGACTTCATCACCTTGGTGGTATCGTAGTATCTCCATGCAATCTTTGAAACAATAAACCCAAAATTGTGCTAAAAGCCTAAAACTCTAGGGTTACAAAAATGGGCCTTTCACAATAGATCAGCTCTGGTCACAGTGCGTAATGGCCTTATAGTAATAATAATAAATAATGACGACAGTCATAACTGGTTTCTGGTCTGTGGGAGAACAACCAGCCAGAAAGGGGCTCCCTCACAACACATACTGTCATAATTGTAAACAACCGGAGAAAAAGGAAACAATCTTCCATTTTTATCCAAATGAAATGTCTCACAATAATTCCTCTGAGTTCGATCACTGGATGGCTAAATCGACGTAAAGTAAAATAAATGTGTTTAATATTTAAATTCAATACAATGTGTGTACTTTTATTTATACCTATGTTTTCAATGAATATAATTTCTGTAGACAATTTTTGTAATACCTTTTTGCATACTTTTATTTAATTTCAGCTCGCGAAAAATTTCAAATTTTGTAAAAAGACTCGCACAATCAAGTCGCTTGGCCACCCCTGTCATAGTACAAAATTTGCGTTTCACGTGGAAGGGTTGTCAAAATCCAGCATAAACTGCATTGCCGTGAAATATGCGTGAAATTTCATATGTATCTCACGGCAAAGTAGTACTCAGTTCACGCCGAGAAAACAACGCGCAATATGGCACCACCTTTTTTTCTCACCTATCCTAAGTAAATGCACTTGTCATTTAAAATTGACAGAAAACTGACAGTTCGTTGAAATTGACTGTACCGACAAGCCGTTAAGAAATGTCAAACTCAAAAAATCATTGAAAAAGTAAGTTTACTTTATGGGTTAGGGGTAGTCAGAGGCCCGAAAATATGATGATTTATAATAATTTTTTTTGCTAGTCAGTTGCTTTATTTTACAAAAATAAAAGCATAGCATTAATACATCATGTTTTGACTTGACTTTAGCAAAATTTCAAAAAAAAAATTAGTAATTGTAAAATTTGGCGGTGTTTGTGTGGAGCCTATTTCTCCAAAAGTGCCTTGAGGTGATCATCACAAGTCCTTGGAGATTCATCTAAAATCAATCGGAGAAGAGAAATTAGTTTTATTATTAGAAAATCTTGTATCTGATCGAAGCTGTTTTGTTTTTTTCCAAATTAACAATATGGCGGGCTCAGTAAGTATTTTTCAGATTTTCGAGAAAAAAAGTTAAAAAAAATCGAAATTTTTGAAAAAAAAATCCTTCGATCAGGCACGAGTCTTTTATGTTTTTCAAAAGCAGTATCAATTTTAATAAAATCTACCAAGCGAGTTTTAAGTTACAGTAGTCACCCGTTCAAAAGACATAGTTTTTGAGAAAAACGCATTTAAAGTTTTGCTATCGAGCAAAAGGCCTTTTCTAATTATTAAACACCTCGAAAAGTATTTGTCGAATTCACTTTATATTTTCACAGAATATTTTTAAGATGTTATACTTTAGGAAAATGTAAAAAAAGATCAAATTGTTTGAAAATTCTGACTACCCCTAACCCTTTAAAAACCCCGCCTAATTTCAAATGGTCTTTTTGGTTGTTTCTTTAAAAGCGTGTAAAACGGAAAGGGAAAAATATTTTTTATGTTTGTTTTCAGTATTTTATTTTTGTCCATTGTTAAGAAATGGAATTTTTTTTCCATACAAGGTTCGTTCAAAAAGTTGTCAGCCTTCAAAAAATGGTCTTCCACACAAAAGGTATGTCGCTGGCGACACGGATTCCGGGACTCACAGGTATCTGAAATCAAAAAGACAAAATGGTTATTGTTTAGTATGAATGCCATTATTGTGTGAACTACGATCTTTAAAAAAAAAAAATAGTTCACAAAATAGCGGACGTTCAAAAATGAAAATCCGTTTTTTGACCATTTCTTTTCATTTTAAAGGTTCGAAATCAAGTACTAAATTTTTTTTTTCTAAAACATCATAGTTCAAACAATAAAAACCTCAATTCCACGTCATTTAAATTTTATTTCATCAAAATCGGTTCAGTAGAACCAGCTATATCTGCGTCCATTGCCCATGTGAAGACCATTTTTTGAAGGCTGACAACTTTTTGAACGAACCTCATATGGCAAAAATAGATCAAAAAATAAAATACTCAAAACAAAAATAAAAAAATCTCTTTTCGTTTTCATTTCACACGCTTTTAAAGAAACCCCCAAGAACCACCATTTCAAATGAGGTGAGGGCCTTAAAAATAAAACTTAACAAACTCAAATCTTTTCTTACCAAGATTTGCCAAATGCGTCTGGGGCAATGTTCATAAATTTATTTTTTGTATTTGTTCAATTTTCATTTTGACATTTGTTTCTTGTCATTTGGCAATCAATGGCATTATCAGCAATTCATGGCAAGCCAATTGCAGGTTGCCGGCGAAATTTCATGGTTGTGAAGTTAGTACTAGCCGCTATTACACAGTGATTCAGCAGGCAGTCACTAGTCACGATAATATCTCATAGTCATTAATACCAGTCTTATATGTGTGTGCATAGCTCACATGCATTCACACTAATACTGATAAATATTTTGCCATAAACAAATCTATTTAATGGCCATCCATGTCGGGAGCCTGGAAAATAATTAGAATTTATTTAAGTGTAAAATAATACCTTAATTAGTCAAATTATAATAAAATATGTTAATTTAAAATGTATGCTGGCTATGCAGCAGATCACAAAAAATACTCGAGTACGAGTATTTACACACATACATACTTACAGTAGTAACCCGTAGCTGAGGGCATTCAAAATGATGTGGTTTAAAACTCATTAAGTATGGCCACTCACAAAATGACAGCAACAACTGCGAAGTGGCAGAAGTACTTAATTAAAATACAATAACGAAAATACACGCATATTAAACATAAAAACAGCAACAAAAATTATAAAACGCATGAATCTGTGTATGTGCAACAACACTAATGTCAACTAATTACAAATAAATAAACAAAATAAGCTGCTTGCCTGCATGGATTGCCTCCAACAACAAACTCAAACCTCATGCCATTCCAAAATGCTAACCCAAAAAACAAACAGTTATATGTGTATTAGTGGTCGAAATTCATAATAGCTGGCAACATCATACCGCATTATTTCAATTATGAACTAAGCCAAGCCTGAAATGTTTAATATACAAAATGTTTATGGCATTTTAGAAGGTTTAGTGGAGTGAGTGTGAAAAGAGCAAAAGGGCAAAGGGCCAAAAGTTGAGCAGGAGATAGTGCATGGGTTGTAGAAAATGGAAAATTGTCGAAATGGATATTTTAGTTTCATGCAAATAAAATACCCTCAAGAAATCAAAGACAAACAAAGGGAAAACACAAGTAAGCAACATGAGGAAAATGCGGGGAGTTGGATGCCCAGCTAAGAACGGCCTTTAGGCCATATTTTCACTTTGTAGACAAAATGCAAGACTTTGGGCGAGTTGGCTGAGAAAACTAACAGCTGCGTAGCACAACCACAAAAGCAAAATTTTACAACACTCCTGCAGCTATAAATTAAGTTTTAAAGTGTGCGTTGTGTGAGCGAAAGAGGTAGTTAATGTAATGCAGGGCTAGCGGGTAGCGGGTAGCAGCATTTGAATTGTTGGGAAGACATATTTCTTTTTATTTTCGTCATTTATTCAAAGAAAAAAAAAACCTCGCATTTGCTGCGCTTGCATTGGCTCTGCTCTGCTCGATGCAGTTTGGCATGCGCCCAAAATTATGCAACGCATGTTATGCAAAAAAAATAGACAATTCCGCTGACCTTAGTTGAAAAATATGTGTGGCGCATGAATTGAAAAATTGCTTTAGTTGCTGAGTAAAAAAAAATTGCTTTTAAAAATTTTACTTCCGAAAAAATAGTGAAAAAAGCATGAAAAAATTATTGCGCTGCAACAGCTGCTGCATTCTCAGCCGCTGTGCCTACTCTTAGGCGCACAAGCTGGAAGCGGCCCAAAAGTACAATGAAAATTCGTGTAGAAAATATTTATTTTAAAAAGAATACTCGCAACTACATGAACACTTAGAAGCAAGTAAATGAAGGGAGGAATTCAAAAAAAGAGAAAAAAACACTTGAAAAATTGTGTCCTTTAAAAATGTCAAAAAGCAGGAGCGTGGCGAACATTTTTGGAAAAGGAGTTGTGTGCTCATGTACACAAAATAGGACATTGTTTATGTTTGGAACAATGCATCTATATTTCTGTACACACAAATGGAATTTGTGAAAGTTATGAAGCTGAAAAATAGACTTTCATTTTTATTCTTTTTCAACTGATTCTCATATGAAACTCCATCACCCTCAAAATCCTACCAAACTACGCCACTTTCAACACCCACTTATCATATATATGTATATCAGCGACCGTCACTCACACGAAGAAACACACTTGCCCTCCACCACATACCTACTTACGTAGTTACTTATAAAACCAAATTATTTTTTCATGTCGTCGTTGATTGGAAACTGTTGTAATAACTGAAAAGAAAATGGAAAAAATCAACTGAAAATGTTCAACTTTGTTAACAAATTTTCAGTAGCTTGGTTGCTTGGTCTCAAGTGTACACAGCCTTCACAATTGCGTCAATTGAATTATCTTAAAAAAGGTCACCCACCTATTCCGCAGACACACATCTAACGAGCACATCTTGATTTGCATTTAAATGAGGTTATGTTTGTCTTTGTCAAATTACAAAATTACCAATTTCCAAGCAATTCAATTGCGTATGTACTTTGATAAATACACAAATTGGCAAGCAATCCCCTTGCAAAGAATTTTAAAGGTAGGGGGGTGACGCGTGGCGTATACGCAACCTATTGTGCACCACTGAAACACAGTGGCGCATTTATAATTGTTTATGTGTGTGTGCATGTATGGAAGCTTAACTGGATTTTGATTTTCGTAAACAAGCAATGAAGTACAGAACAATATTTACAACAACAATGTGCAGCACAAAATCAAAACAACTTTCAATTACGTACAAATATTAATATGCATACTTATGTACGTACATACATACACACATAGATGCATTCATATTTTGGCCACTACAACCAACTGTCATTGCATACTCAAGAATTCATTTCACCAGCAATTTTCTACTTGTGCACTATTGTAGCAATTTCAAAAATGTATGCAATTCACTTGGCCAAAATACAAAGAAATGGCAGCAGCCAATAGTCTTAGAATTTTCCCAAGCCATTGGTAGTGAATTTGGCATCGCCATTGATATGGTCAAGGATATGATTGCCAATATTAGCGTTGTTTGTTGATTCCACGATTTCGAGATTTTAAAGTGCGATTCTGAATTCCCGAAATTTGTCCCGAAAAATAAAATTCTTATATTCGGTCAAATATGCTTCTGTTGTTTACCAAAAAGTGGAAGCGCATTAGAATAGCGTATGATGAAATGCAAAAAAATGTGTGTGTGAAGATAAATCTTCTTCTTCTCAATTGGCGCGATAGCCGCTTACGTGATTTTGGCCGAGTTTAACAAAGCACGCCAGTCGTTTCTTTCTCGTACTAACCGGGCCAGTTCAAAATACCACGTGAAGTCAAGACTGTTTCCAACGCAAGTCAAGATGTTTCCAACGCAGAAGAGTCCTTCCTCTTCCTCTGCTACCACCAGCAGACACCGCATCAAATACTATCAAAACTGGAGCGTTTTTTTTTTTCATTCGGACGATATGACCCAACCAACGAAGCCGCTGGATCATTATTCGCTGCTCTATGTCAATATTGGCGGCCACCGTGGCCGAATGAGTTGGTGCGTGACTATCATTCGGAATTCAGAGAGAGAAGGTTGGTTCGATTCTCGGTGAAAGATCAAAATGAAGAAAAAGTATTTTCTCATAGTGGTCGCCCCTCGACAGACAATGGTAAACTTCCGAGTGTATTTCTGCCATGAAAAAGCTTCTCAAAAAAAAAATTTTCTGCCGTTCGGAGTCGGTTTGAAATTGTAGGTCCCTCCATTTGTGGAACAACATCAAGACGCACAAAATATTCCGTATAATCTTTCTCTCAAGCACTTCAAATGACGCCTCATCGGATATTGTCACGGTCCAAGTTTCTGCGCTATACGTTAGGACGGGCATGATGAGAGCCTTGTGGAATGTTAGTTTTATTCGTCGAGAGAGGACTTTACTGCTCAATTGCCTACTTAGTCCAAAGTAGCACTTGTTGGCAAGAGAGATTCTACGTTTGATTTCTAGGCTGACATTATTATAGGTGTTAGGGCTGGTTTCTAAATAAACGAAATCTCTTACAACCTCGCAATCATAGCTGTCAACAGCGACGTGGATGCCGATACGCGAGTGCACCGACTGTTTGTTTGATGGCAAGAGGTACTTCGTTTTGTCCTCGTTCAGCATCACATCGATTCGCTTCGCTTCTTTATCCAATTTAGAAAAAGCAGAACTGGCAGCGCGGTTGTAAAGGCCGATGAAGTCAATACACTCATATAAAAAAGTGTCTGAGCGATTAAGTTAGGCTGCTCACACGATCATTTCCAGCATCAGCTTAAAGAAATCACAGCGAGTCACTCTGTCTGAAACCTCGTTTGGTGTCAAACGGCTCGAAGAGATCCTTCCCAATTACGACGGCGCTGCTGGTGTTGAGCAACGTCATCTTGCATAGCCGTATAAGTTTTGCGGGGATACCAAATTCAGACATCGCGGCATACAGGAAACTCCTTTTCGTACTGTCGAATGCAGCTTTGAGGTCGACGAAAAGATGGTGTGTGTCGCTTCTCCTTTCATGGGTCTTTTCCAAGACTTGGCGTATTGAGAATATCTGATCGATGGTGGACTTTCCAGGTCTAAAGCCACACTGATAAGGATCAATCAGTTGGTTGATGGTGGCCTTCAGCCTTTCACACAATACGCTCGCTAGAACCTCATGGGCGATATTTAGAAAACTAATTCCGCGATAATTAGCACAGATTGCGGGACCACCCTTCTTATGGATTGGGCAGAGCACACTTAAATTCCAATCGGCAGGCATGCTTTCATCCGACCATGTTTTGCATAGGAGCTGATACATGCACCTTACCAGCTTCACGCCGTCATGCTTGAATAGCGCAGCCGGCAGTCCGTTGGCGCCCGCGGCTTTGGTGTTCACCTCGTCATGATCGGGTAGCGGAACGGTAGTTTCTTTGTCAACGATTGGGGTATCGGCATCTGCACATTCTCTGTGACCTGCATAGCTATCACTATTTAACAGATTCGAGAAGTATGCTCTGGATGTCAGTCACCAGATCGCCGTCTTTGTTCTTACAGGAAAACGCCCCGGTCTTGAAGCCTTCTGTAAGCCGGTGAACTTTCTGGTGGATTTTTCGGGTGTTATTCCTATTGGCCCGCATCTCAAGCTCTTCGCACTCACGTATTTCGGCCTCTCGTTTTTTCTTTGGGATAATACGTCTCTCTTCCTTTTTTAGCTCTCTGTAGCGATCCCACATGACTTGAGTTGCGCCCGATCGCAGCGTGGTTCTATAGGCGGCATCCTTTCTTTCTGTGGCAACATGACACTCCTCGTCGTACCAACTGTTTTTTTGGGCTCGCCAAAATACGACTTCTTCTTCGGTGGCGCTACGTAACGAACGAGAAATGTTGCATCATTGCTCGTGCATGCCGTATTATTGAGCAGAACATTTTCGGAACAGGAGTGAGAGTCGAGCGGCGAATCTTCTGGCTGTCTGTTGTGAATGCAGCTTTTCGATGTTGAACATTCTTTGCGTAGGCATATGTAAGTTTTTTGCTGCACAGAGGCGTGTGCGTAGTTTGGCTGTAACAAGGCAATGATCCGAGCCTATCCTGGGTCCTCGGATTTTGCGTGCGTCTAATACACTAGAAGCTTGTCTTCCATCCATCACAACATGATCGATCTGGTTTTGCGTTTTTTGATCAGGAGACAACCAGGTAGCTTGGTGTATCTTCTTATGCTGAAATTTGGTGCTGCAGACTACCATGTTCGGGCCCGGCGAAGTCGATGAGCCTCTGTCCGTTAAAGGATGTTACGTTTTGCAGAGTAAATTTTCCGACTGTGGGGCCAAAACTTTCCTCCTTGCTTACCCTGGAGTTGAAGTCGGCAAGCACGATTTTTATGCCGTGGCGGGGCAGCGCTCATAGGAGCCTTCTAGGCGCTCATAGAAGGAATTTTTGGTCTGATTGTCTTTCTCTTCTGTCCGGGCTTGGGCGAAAATGAGCGAGATGTTGAAAACCTCACTTTGATGTGGATTATTCCATGACGCTCGTCCACCGCACTGAACGACAGTATTTGGTGACAAAGTCTCTCTCCCTCAACAAATCCAGCACCGACTTTGTGCTCCTTTAAATGACAACGGTAGTAGACACCGCAAGGCCCAATACTATTCTTGCCTTGCCCCGTCTATCGTATCTCTTGAATGGCACTGATGTTAGCCTTTACTCTCACGAGCACATCAACCAGCCCGACAGAGGCACCTTCCCCATTAAGGGTCCTGACATTACAGGTGCATGCCTTCAAATCATAGTCCTTAGTTCGTTTGCAGGGGTCATCATCAGTATAGGGAGTTCTCATCCGAGGGATTCTACGTAGTGGGATTCAAACCCAGCGCACAACCAGCTATCCTGGGATGATTCGCCTTCTCAGATTAGCTCGCTCTCGAAAAGGTGTTCGGAAGCTACCCAGAAGGTGTGAGCTGCTTGAACCATATGCAGAAGAATCATTCTGGTCACTCCCAAGTGAATAGCGATCAGTGACTTTCCCCACTTGCGTGGACTTCTACACATGGAACCATCTACTTTGTATGTATGTACTTATATTAAATTGTTTCTTGACATTCAATTTAAGAAATTTTTCTACCAAAAATTCATTGTCTGCATATCCCAAATTCCATGACACGAAACGTCAAGAGAATGCGACAAAATTTTAGTGAACACAAGAATTTAATACAAATATCTAAGCATTTGCTCTTATTATTTAAGCAAATTTGCATGCAACTACAAATTCTAGCAAACAGCAACAAAAGCTGAAGAAAATCCAAGACGAAGAAAATAACAGCCAGACAGACAATCAAACATTTGCCGAGACATATTGCTAATATTTTGCCACCTGTTGTCCGTCTGTCCGTTCATATGCATTACATAGCAACACTTCCATTCTCTGCATGCTTTCTTTGGCTATAGGAGTTTTGATGCTAAAAGTGGGTGAAGGTGTGTGACTGTGTCTAGGCTCGTTATGAGGACTCAACATCTACTTTGACGCGCTCAAAGAACTGCAAATATAGCAAATATATGTACATACAAGTAACACCACATTCATACACATATATGTGGGTCTGTATATGTGTGTATATATATATATTATATATGTATATAAACTGCAAGAGCACACTTGAAGCACACAAATTTCGTCGAAGAACTTCCCAAAGATGCTGCTGCCACAAAGCAAGGAGTTGTCATTAGCCGCCGATGCAGTGTCCTTCCTAATGTTGTTGTTTGTGTTTTTCGTTGATTAGAAGTGTTTGCAGCGCATATATGTATTTGTGTATGTGTGCGCAAAAGTCCCAAACCCGTCGCCTTGATTGTTTACTTCTTCAGAAAATTCGTTTGCAAACCAACAAAGTGGGCAAACAAAATTGTTTTTAGACAGTTTGTTCTTATTCTGTGCTGTTGTTGGCGCACCTTTTAATATTGCAACATGGAAATGTTGCTTCAAAAATGCTGGCTTACATTCGTAGCTACATATGTGTGTATGTGTGTGACGTCGTGTCCTATAAACTATAGTAAAGAAACTCATCCTCCTCCACCTGAGAGCTCTTAAAATTAAGATAAGAATCTAGATCGATCTTTAACCGACAGACAATTGAGAATTATATACGAAAAGTCGAAGGCAGTACAAGAAGGCAATTAGGGCCGCCATGAAAAAGAGCTGAACAGAGTTTTGCTAGTCTGCTAGGGATTCTGCTAGGCTTAACCGTATACTTTCCAAGGATCATTCAATGGTACCTTGGGCCAAGAAACCAGATAATAATTGGAATGCTAGAACGGAAGAAGCCTTCGAACTTCTCTTAAACAGTCACTTTCCGGGATGCAGCGTTCACGAAAGTGGGAAGGGAAGTATGTATCGGGCGGAGCAATAATGATTCTCAGCATCTCGCAGATGTCATAATTACGATGAAGAAAGTTGCATGGGCAATCAAATCTTTTTCAAAATCTCCGCGCCTGGATGGATCATTCCAAAGTTGTTACAGGAAACTCTAAACTGTATCCTTCCATGGTCAGGCGGTATTCCAGAGAATTGGAGGCTAATTAAAATCGTCTTCATATCAAAAGTAGGTAGAAGGGGGCATAAATCAGCGAAGGATTTCAGACCAATCAGTCTTTCGTCCTTTTCTTTTAAAACTTTTGAAAGGCTTTTGGATATACAGCTAAGAAGCTCATTAGTGAGTTCTGGTGTATCAAAATTCTTGGATATAGAAGTCACTTTTAATATCATTAGCAATGATGCCATCCAGCGGGCGTTGATAGAATTAGAGGCGGAAAACTGCATTAGTAGTTGGGTCATCTCTATGCTAGAAACTAGGATCAATAGAGGAGCTCCCCAGGGACGGGTACTATCACCACTTCTCTGGTTATGTATGATAGGTAAAATCTTGATTAAACTTGATAGAGGTGGGGTAAAAGTGGTGGCATAAGCTGATGATATGGTGGTAATGGTATCAGGACTGTGTCCTAACACGATCAGTAGGATCATTCAAAGGACACTAGGTGAGCTAAACTCTTGGACTATATGCTGTGGCTTAAGTTTGAACCCACGTAAAATCGGACTCATGTTTTTTACCGATATACAAGTATACAAGGTTCCCAATAATTAATGAACAAACTCTCCCAATTTCATCCTGCGCAAACTAAATATGAGTAATCTTTAACTCCAAACTTAGGGGGAAACTGAAGAATTGAAGAACGGGTAAGGAAACCAGAAATTGCTCTGTATGCCTGTAAATATATGCTTAGAAGAAGATGCCGTCTTTAACTTAAATATACTTTATAGCTGTATTAGGCGGTTATACGACCAATGTTACCATACGGATCGGTAGTTTGGTGGAAAGCTCTATAGAAAGAAGTAGTAACGGGTGATCAATTAAGAGGAGTTTTTTTCATTTGCGTTTTTTTTACAGATCGCGCGCGAGTTGTGGCAAACTGTCATCGTGGATTTGTTGAACAGCGTTTGGCATTTCATCATGGAAAGACTCACACCGCAACAACGTCTACAAATTGTTCAACTGTATTATGAAAATCAGCGTTCTGTGCCATACAGCTCGTGAAACAATGACTTTATTGAGAAGTCATTTCGGAGAGCAGCTGATTTCACGTTTAGGACCTGTGAGTTGGCCACCAAGATCTTGTGATATCACACCTTTGGACTTTTTTCTTTGGGGATTCGTGAAGTCCAAGGTCTATGCTGATAAACCAGCTACGATTGAAGCTCTGGAAGCCAACATTACGCGTGTTATTCACGACATACCAGTCGAAATGCTCGAACGAGTGATTGAAAATTGGACCTTCAGAATGGACCACCTTAAGCGTAGTTGCGGCCAACATTTGAATGAAGTCATATTCAAAAAGTAAATGTCAAAGAATGTCCTTTCAAATGATAAATAAAGGTTTTGAACATAATTTACATTTTTGTTTTTTTTTAACTATTGAAAAAAGCACCTCATGATTGATCACCCGTTAGTAGAAGACGGTAGTTGCAATCAGATCAAGTCCTAGGAAGGTTCTTAATGCACTGACACACGTTATTCCCGCAGATATCCATATCATGAAGATGGCTACCATGAGTGCATTTACATTAAATTAAGCGGGTCGCTGGAGCAAAACAACTTAGCTTGTAGATTACTAATGTCAGATTTCTTTTTTAAGAGCTATTCTTTCGGATAGCCAAGTTGCAAACCAGGCACTGGATTTGCCTACAACAACCTCTAAACTGGTGAAACAAAGCAAAAATAGATTTACCATCTTGAATGTAAACCATAAAGTTACCTTAATCTGGGTCCCCAGACATTGGAACAGTGAAGGAACTCACACGACTGGGTGCAATCAAGAATGCACTTAAAAATATCAATAAAACGCAGAATGCAGATGAAGGTCCCAGGTAATATTCAAAGTTAGCAGATCGTTATGGCCCATCTACGAGCACAAGCAAACATCAATACCTACAAATATGAAACGAAGGGATACCTGCAGACTCCCGGCGGTGATAACTGGCCTCTGTTCTATCCCGGGACCAAGGAGCCACACAGTTGTTACAGTTGTAAACAACCAAAGAAAAAGGAAACGATTTTCTGTGAATGCCCTGCCTTATGCAAGGAGAGAATGTCAGCCCTCGGCAAACCACTGTCGACAGGCTCGACCAACTATCAGGCTTAGACGTCAATAACAAATAAGATTTTTAAATCGCATAAACTGGATATAGTCAAACTGTAAATAATCATTAAAATGGTGCGGAAGCACTAATTGGATTCTGGATGATTCACCACTTTAACCAACCAACCATTTCAAGATGTTTGCTCTTTGCACAGAATTCGCAAATTGAAAAATTATTGCATTTCTATCCATATCTAAATAATGGATGTCCATACCCACGTCTGTGCAACACATTATTAACTTATGAATGTCTGTATCGCAAGGCAGCGCGAGTCACGTCCATAAATGTCACTTATCTGTCAGGCGGCGTTTGTCCAAATTTAAGCGATATGAAGAGATGAACGAAATCTGAAAATTCCCATTTTTATGTAATGTAATACATATATGCAATATGTACAGTTGGCTATACATAAAGACATGTGAAAGTATTTATATCTATATACACATACAGACATATACTGTGTCATATGTATTTATAATATTGCATTATATGCAAGTGTGTGATAAAGTGTGCGAAAACTTTTGTTTGTGTGAAGCCATGGTTTATTGTTTGCCATTCCACACGATTCTCGACATTCGCTGACAGCAAAAGTCAAATAATTACGTCTGGCTTACGAAGACAGATGATGGACATTGGCGTTCGGATATTCAGGTTTAACATTCGAAAGTCCCAAGTACCAAAGTCAAATGTCAAAATATCATCCATCAAACCGACACTATATTTGTGGATACTTGCACGTTTGTATGTATGTGTATATATACGCAACATTTCTCTATTATATGTGACAGTGAACACTGCGTAGGCATACAGTATTGAGGAAAAACTTTGAACTTTGACTAGGCAGTTGTAATACACCTGCGTAATGCAATTTATAACTGTATGTGCACTATTGCCTTCCTTCCTATACATACAAATGATCATTAATAAATTCTTGAGTCCAACTTAGTATTCGATCAAAATAAGTTCCTTTCTTCTCCTACATACATGCATAGAACCTACCGCAGTAACAGCTAGCCTGCCTTCTAGTGATTGATCTAACCCTATCAAACTCAAAACTTGGGTGGTCAATCAAGAACTGGAGAGTCCTTGCCGAAGATTCGTGCTCGGACCACAGGTACATTGAGTTTCAGTGTGGCGAGGAGGCACAAATGCCATTGCCCTCTAGAAAGCCCAAAAAACAGACTGGCAGAAGTTTAGGGAGGCGTTGCGGAACCTTGACGTTACGCCACCAAGACTTCGAAAAGATCAGGCCATTGAGGCGGCTGTTGAGAAACTCAACGCTGCCCTAACTGAATGTTTTGAGTCAGCCTGCCCAATTCGACCTCTCCCTAACCGGACTCCCGTTCCTTGGTGGAATCGAGAGCTCCAGATGTTGAGGCGTGAGTCTAGAAAACTTCTAAACCGGGCCCTCAAGACTAACCTTGCTGAGGACTGGGAGCGATACGATGATGTTCAGAAGAACTACAAGAGGCTTATTCGGGAATCAAAAAGAGCCTCATATAGGAAATTCTGCAGCGGTATTGAATCTCTGGGTGACACAGCGAAATTGGTTAGGATCCTGAAAAGGGACCCAACTGCAAAGCTGGGGTCACTTAGGAAATCTGATGGCCCCTTCACGGAGCGGCAAAGTGAGACACTCAGCTTGCTGATGGAATCTCACTTTCTTGATAATCAGATAAGCGTCAGCCGGCAACAGCCCTTATTGATAAAGGCAGTTGTCAGAGCTGTTAACCCTTCTCGGCATGCTTGGTTCGTTGCCAGATCTGTTGTGAATGAGGCCGCCATTCGATTTGCCATCAAATCTTTTGGTGGCTACAAGTCGCCCGGACCAGATGGCATATATCCTGCCATGCTGAAGGAAGGCGCAGAGTCCGTGACAGCAGCTCTGATAATCTGAATAAACTGGCTTACATACCACGCTCTTGGAGGATGGCGAGGGTCGCTTTCATTCCAAAGGTTGGAAAAGACGACTACACCAGCCCCAAAAGCTTTAGACCCATCAGCATGACCTCTTTCATGCTGAAAAGTCTCGAACGACAGGTGGGATTGCGCATACGTCGCTGAAAGCTCACCCTCTGTCTCCATTTCAGCATGCCTATCAGAGTGGAAAATCCTGCGAGTCGGCACTGCAAAACCTTGTTGCTAGGGTAGAGCTGGCCATCGACAGGAGGGACTACGCTATGGGCATCTTTTTAGACATAGAGGGGGCGTTTGATAATTCCACTTTTGACAGTATGTTTAGCTCTGCTAGTAGGCACGGCGTAGACCGGGTGCTAGTAAATTGGATTCGTTCGATGCTGGCCCAAAGAATCGCTTCGGTGCGACCAGAGGAGGATCTGCTGGTGTCATCTGGGGTTAATAGAGGCTGCCCCCAAGGCGGTGTGCAGTCTCCATTGCTCTGGTGCATGGTAATCGATCCTCTACTCAGCACCTTAAACGATTCAGGAGTCTAAGCTTATGCGGACGATGTTGCTTGTTTGGTAACAGGCTCTTCGCTTATGAACATCTGCAGGAAAGGGCAGAAAACTCTGGATCGGATTGACACTTGGTGCTGTGCGAATGGGCTATCGGCAAATCCCGCCAAGACTGGTATTGTCCTCTTCACCAGAAGGAGGAAGCCCCAACCACATCAGGGGTAGTCAAGTCCTGTAAATCCAGTCTGAACTATGTCGGTAGACATAATAGCCTGATGCTAACGTTGGTCCCGGAACACATGGGTATCGCGAGTAACGAGACCTCTGACTCCTTAGCTAAGATGGGCTCTAAGGCCAACTTCTTTAGCACATGGAAAGGTTGGGCGGTCTCAGACAGTGTACTCTGCCCAGCTTGTGAAGAGGAGGATGATACGGCGGACCACTTCCTGTGTGTCTGCCCCGCCTTCGCTCGAATCAGGTTTGAGGTTTTTGGCACTGATGTGTTAAGAAGCGACCATCTTGGCTCCTTGGCACCACAAGATTTCTTCGGAGATCGGGTAGATTTAAAGAATCCAAGTGTAGTACAATGGACTTAATTAATGCCTGCGTGCTGTACTTGCTAGTTGTCCAACAAAAAAAAAAACCTACCGCTTTTGTGAAATATGCTTTCATTATAAACACTTTAATGTTTTTCAACTCTTGTTATTTGTTATAATATAATTTTCTGGGAAAATAAGTAGGCTTTGCTTGAAAAGAAATGTGTATATATAGGGAATATTTTGTAAAATAAAGTGAGAGAAAAATTGTAACTTTTCAATTGAAGCAGGAAATTTCATTATTGTTTTGGACAATTATTGGATAAAGGACTCTCCCCGCAACATTGAGGATACAGCACTCTACCCGCAACGGACTTATAGCCACATACAAGATTCTTCTCGCATTATTTTCGTCCTTCAACATTGTTGGCCCTTCCTGCAACATTATTGGTTCTTCCTGCAACATTATTGGTCCTTCCCGCAACATTATTGATTGGAATTTTGAAAAACATTTACGATAAGTTATTCGTTTCTTCATGAAATAAATCTCCTTTCTTTGGCAAAAGGCAAAGTTTACCTATAGGGCGAACCAATTCGCCATGCGGTGTTTTCAACGTAACTACTCTTACGCGTCCATCGGTTCCATGATGACATTTGATAACTCGTGCAAGCGTCTACTTCGTCGGAGGATTAGGCTCGTTGAAAACCGCAACCACATCAGCTTCTTCAATGTTGCGTGAAGAACGACACCACTTGGTGCGATGTTGTAAGCTGACGAGGTACTCGTCTCTCCAACGACGCCAGATATGTTGTCTCATGGCAGAAATTGCTTGCCATCACTGAGGAAGATTTCCACGGAACCCTTGACCCTCAGTTTCCGGAATTAACTTAAGCGGTTCACCGACTATGAAATGTCCGGGAGTTAGAACTTCTAAGTCACCAGCAGTTCCAGAGTAGTCACAGAGTGGACGAGAGTTTACGCAAGCTTCTGTTTCAGTCAAACGTTGGTTTAACTCTTCGTTTGATAGTGGAACTTCTCCCAGTACGCGTTTTAAATGATACTTGACTCGTTTGACTCCAGTCTTCCAGTAACCTCCTATATGGGGTGCAGCCGGTGGATTAAAGCGCCATGCGATATTCGAATCCGCAAAGAAAGAGCGCAGTTTAGTATCAGCCATGCACTGTTGAAATGCAATGCGCAACTTCTTGTCGGCTCCAACGAAATTTGTACCGTTATCTGATGTCATGACCTTACAAAAGCCTCTGCGAAATGCATCGCACCAATAAATAATAATAAACAGAGAAGCGACTCTAGATGCGTTACTTGTGGTATGCCTGTCAAAGCATTTATTACTGTTTGTGATTTCAATGCATCTATTTGAACAAAAAGCTTTCTATCGGCTAAGAAACTTGAAAAAAAAAAGACTTCAAAAATCTTGGAAATACCCACATCTTCATTTCAAAGCATTCACTGAACCATTTACTAAACCCTTATTATTTTATTATTATTGTTATGCGCAAACTCAGCACTGCGACCTGAAAGTTCTATAGTGCCTTCTTCATGGACTCATAGTATGACCATTTGCAAAAATTATAAATCGATAGCGTTTTTAGTTTTGTACCACCTTGTATTTGTCCTTTCTTTTTGCTTCCTTTATTTTCTCTCCTGATAAAAAATTTGTACCCAAATGTTTTTGCCGTTGTTTGGAGGTTAACCCAAAAACCCTAAATGGGAATTTGCACGCTTCAATAACTATTTTCAGAAACTGGTGTCAAAACTAAGTCAACGTTCGATTACCATGAAAATATTGTACTTTTTAATGTGTGTCTTCAAATTATAGCAGCAATGAAACTATAGCTAGAGGGTACTAACCAGGACGTTCCGAAAAAGTATTTTCTCCCAGCAAATGAGGCTGTATCCATCCACATTATGAAACATTTTGCGAAAGTATCTTAGCTTGCGAGCTTATGAAAAATGGTGAAGTTCGTGAAAGAGCTGAAGGAGCGTGACAATTTTATGTACATATGTTCGCTGAATGTGTTGAAGACATTGCCGTCAAAAAATGTGTCAAAATTTGCAACGCTACGCCGGTTTTCAAAAGACTTACAAAATTGTATCGGTATAGGTTCAGCGTTTGTAACAAATTCGAGCATATTCTCAGAGTTAGTGAACTGGCTATACAGGGTTTGATTGAGAAGTAATGAGCCTTATTTTTTTAAGCAGTTTTATGAAAGCTTTTTGGATCGCCTCGATGGAGTCGAAACGCCTCCCCTTCAGCTTTCTTTTCAGGCGCGGGAACAAAAAGAAGTCCGGAGAGGACAGGTCTGGGCTTATGAAAAGTCCCGGAACCCCCATCTTGGCCAATGCAGAGGTGCAGAGGAAGGCGGTTCACATCTTCGTCTGTTTGCGTCGTCGAAGGCCTTCCAGATCGCTGTTCTTCTTAGACGTTCTCCTCCCGGCCTTCCTTGAACGACTTGTACCATCGTTTTACCTGGGCACTGGGCAGAGATTGGTCCCCGTAAGCCTCCTTGAGTAGCCCAATGGTTTCGGTACTCGTTTCGTTTAGTTTTACGCAAAATTTGATCGAGTAACGTTGCCCCAATTGCTGCACTTGCGCCACTGCAAAATCCTCACATTTAAAACAGCTTTCACGCGCGAAGCGATGTTGACTGCAACGCTGTTGCCAGTGAACTGGGTACGGTTTCTAGTGAAAGAGAAAGGTCTAACGATCATTTTCCCCCACCAGCCGATTCGTTACTTTTCAATCAAACCCTGCAGTTTATTTATTCTTTCAATTTTTAATCAAATTACTTGTGCTCAAAATTCTTCAATCTTCAATATCAACCCACCTCTTAACTTTCCTCAAATCACTGTGTACAAGAATTAGGTATATTTATACAGCTTAATTTTCTCTTTTTGATTTTCAGATTAGTGGATACGTTGTCAAGCAAATCAGAGGCATTTGTATATGAAAGCTTGTGGTTTATTGCAGATCACGTCAATCACTTTAAAAGTTTCTGATCCATACAGGAGGACTGGTTTGACGGCTTGTACTGAATATTCTGAGTTTACTCTTCCGGGATAGAACATTGGAGTCCTAAATATTTCCAATTAGCGTTTGCACCTCCATCCTTCACTATCCCACTGTCCAGATATGTTAAGTGTTGTCATTCATCTGGATCTCTAAAGGCTCTGTCAGCGATGTCTCCATGCATATAAGTTTGGCCAAGTTAACTTTTAAGCCCACCAACCGCGCTTTTTAATAATGGCTTCTAGTTTCTTCTTAGTGCCATAAAGTGAGTGATACAGGAAGCAAATATCATCTGCATAGTCCAGGTCGCTCGACTTTTGGAAGTGATTCCATTGAATTCCATCCGGGGTTCCGCGATCAGTTTTTATTAAGACTCCATCCAGCACTAATATGAAAAACAGAGGTGGTAAAACACAACTTCAACGTACGCCTTCCGCTATTCCAAATTTTCACTATCCTTTCTTTTAAAATTTAAGCGTAATCTGTCAAAACAATAATTACGTTTTAGACTTGAAATAAACGAAAGGAAACGAAAACGGACGCTGCATTCTACAGCAGTATAGACTTCTCTCGTTATTTTATCTGGAACGCCTTTATTTTGTAGTGCTTCCCAAATGGCACATCTATTTATGATATCCATCACACTGAAAGTTTACAAAAAGGAGGAATAAAGGAGAAAGTCATTCAGCCGCCTGCTCGAGAATGATTCTAAGGGTGTTGACATGGTCAACGCAAGATCTTTGTGGCCCGACGCTACTATTTTGCTCTGTCTTAGAAAGATGTTCAAAATCGGAAAAATACGATGAATAATGATAGGGGATATTATTTTCTGAAAGCTGTTTAGTAGAATGATGCTTCTCCAGGTTTTGCATATAAAGGGTGGGTAAATTTTGAGGGCCGATGTTGAACGTGAACCACATCTAAGCGACAAGTTGTTTTCAGCATTTTATTTGGCATTTTTCAATTTCAGACTAACTCAATTTGAACTATGGAAAGATACACAATCGGGCAATGCGTTACAGTTATTCAGGCGGACGTTTATACGGGCGTTCAAATCAAAATGCATAGCGCGCACTTCATAATTTTTTCGGTCAATTTAATCGTCTAAATGTGCGTACAATCGGAAAAATTGTGCAAAAGTTTGAGCAAACCGGGTCTGTAGGAGATGTGAAAATACCAGTGCATGCTCGTAAAGCTCGTACCGCAGAAAATATTGCTGCTGTTCGCGATAGTGTGGTTGAAGAGCCGTCCACCTCAACTCGTCGTCGTGCCCAACAATTGCACCTGTCACGCTCCTCGTTGATGAACATTATATATAAAGACTTGTATTTAGACGCTTACAAGGTGCAATTGACTCAAAATGACCAATTCAAGTGTCGGCAATGGTCCGAATGGTGGCAGGAAATGGCAACAGTGAATGACCAATTTTCGAAGAAAATCATCTTCAGTGATGAGGCACATTTTCGCCTCAGAGGATTCATCAATAAGCAGAATTGCCGCATTTGGGCGATTGATAATCCAAGAGTGATTGCCGAAAAACCAATGCACCCACAAAGCGTGACTGTTTAGTGCGGTTTATGGGCCGGCGGTTATTAGGCCGGTCAGGCAGTTACTGTGAATAGTGAGATGATAATGCACTTTTTATGGCCCAAATTGGAAGATATGGAGGTGGGCGATATGTGGTTTCAACAGGACGGTGCCACTTGTCGCATAGTTAACGAAACAATGGCTCTTTTGCGCGAAAAATTTGATGGCCGAATAATCTCACGTCGCGGCGATGTCAATTGGCCGCCAAGATCATGTGATTTGACACCGTTGGACTTCTTTCTTTGAGGTTATTTGAAAGGAAAGGTGTACGTCGATAAACCAGCAACAATTCAAGAGCTAAAGGATGAGATAATTCGGTACATTAACGGCATAGAACCTCTATTATGCCTCAGCGTCATCGAAAATTTGGACCATAGAAGGGAGGTGTGCCGCCGAGACCGCGGCGGCCATTTGGTCAAGACGTAATTGAGCTATACTAATATTATCATAATAAAGAGAAATTATAATAATTTCTTAAAAAAATTGTTATTTATTTAAAATCAACAACGGCCCTTGAAACTTAACCACCCTTTACTTAGGTTAGGTCCCCTTTTTTAAGTATTGTATTTATAACTCCGTCTTTCTATTATTTAGGTATTTTCTTCGTTGCCCACATTTTCTTCGGAAGTCGATTCAAAACTGCTCCAAATCGTTCTTTATGAGCTCAGCAGCTCTTTAATTTTTGACAACATGACACGGATGGACTTGGCTAAATCGATATCTCTCGTTATTTTGAAAACTTTCGTATCCGAACGTCTAAGTATAGATATCTACACTATGTTAAATAACTATAGCACGTTGACTTATGACAAAATTTTCAGGTATGCAGTTTTATAGCGCATCGAATTTTTGTGTAATAAAGCGCAGTTTTCAAGTAGCTCAAAATTGCGTTGATTTTTTTTTTCTGACGGTATTGGGTACTTTCTTCCATATAAAAAATGTCGAGCATTCGTTATATGGACAAAATGAACGAGATTGCTAGCAAAAAACAATTGTCAATAATCAGCGCGATTTTTCACTTACTTGAAAGTTGAGTTTTATTATCAGAATTTAATGGGCTATAAAACTGCTTACCTGGAATTTTTCTAAAAATTTTGATAGGAATCAAAAATTGTTAAATCACGAATTTTTAAAAGAAAATTGTTTTGCATGAACTTCATTGCCTAAATTCAAATTGGAAGCATTCAATCAAATCTCCGTGTTATTGCATTCTAATTTGCCCATCTGGGCTGAACTGTTTTGATTTCTTTCTCCATTACTACTTAACTCTCATCCACAAGCGTTCGAAAATAAATGGTTTGGAGCATTTTTATGGATTTATAACCTACACTGTAAGGCTTTCAGTGGCGGCTGCTGTATAATATTTGCAGAAAATTTCAATGAATCAACGTAACAAGCTAAGTATGTATATGTAAATGTATGTATGCATGTATGTGTGTGCGCGCGTACAAGAATATGCTGTGTAAGTGATGCCCTACTACTATGACAACAATAATAACAAAGTAGTAGCACTTCATCAATGTAATTTATTCAATTTCTCTCTGGGTGTGCGTCATAGAGTTTGAAGTGCCAAAGCAGCGGGATACTTTTCACTACAAAGCAAGCGATAGTTAGAGATGCATAACATACACTTTGTACATAAATATATGTATCCGAAAATAGCTACAGCTCTGCTGCTTGCATTTCCGTTTCCCTCTCAAAAGCTTCCCAGCGCACTACTCCAAGGCATCATTACTCTGTGGCAGTGAGCTGAACACGGCTCAATGAATTCAATTTGACTTTGCTGTTGGTTAGTATGCGGGATTCTCACTCTTTCTCTCCCTTTTTCCACTCCTTTTTTTTTTTGTATGTATAGACATATTTATAAATTTTGCATACTTTACATACTGTTTGTACATGCACATACACATTTGTATAAGTATAAAGTCACAGGCAGCTCACTATCAATCTGAAGAATTCCGGAGGCGCCGGAAATGTGTGCGCGAGTGTGCGTTGTTGTGCTTAACATTTTCACTTGTGAAAATTCCATTATGGAAATTAACGCATCGTTACTCATTTGATGAGATAATTCGTCTGGCAGACGACCACACGCAGCGTCTATGAATGGTAGGAAGGAATGTTGCTGTGGCAGTGGCACTTTGCTCGGATAAAAAAGGGAGGTATGGTGCTTTTGACTGGTGTAGGTGTAAGGTTGACGAGGACATAGAAAGATTTCCAACCAATTTGCGTTGATGTCAAAAATTTCCATAAACAAATGTTTGATTTTTGCTCAACTTTAACCAACTTTGAGCTTTTGAATTGCTTGCATTTTTGTTGCAATTACTTGCCTCAATTTTTTCAATTAAAATTTAATTTTATGAAGCCTCAACTGAATCGAAAGGCTAACTGGCATCTCTGCATGCATAGACACACGCTCATCTCTGAGTTAAGACTGAAAGCGAAAGTTATGCCTTCTTATACTCTTTAGTATCGAGGCGACTCCGGAAGAAAAAGTCACGAGAAGTGAATTCCGTTTGAAGAAAAAAGGGATAAAGGTATAAGAAGATATTTGAACGAGGATGAATGGGAATTGCGTATGAGAAACTTTTTTTTTTCCTTGTTCACTCCTCTCGGGAGCATAGGGCCTCAACACGACTCAGTGTTGCGTTGGTTTCGTGAATCTATTTTGATTTCTGACAGGGTAGGTGATTAGCCTGCTGCTACCAGTCCTAAATAGTGGAAAGGCTCACCTGTCCTTGCTTAGGAACAACGCTTTCTTACTGCTTTGGAGTGCCATCTGTGTTTTACATTTTTCTTCCAGAAGGATCGCACAGATGGTTGAGGACTTCGCTAAGTTGTGGTGTGTCTGCGCTATTACCGCGGTTGCCCGCTTCCTCTAGCTGTTTTTCTTTGTTTTAGCAACCGCAATGTAAGTAATGCGCTGACTATTGTCCAGGAGTAAGGATGGAAAGGATAAGTTTTTGGGGTTGTGGAATATTTTTTTTTTTTTTTTCAAACAGCGAAAGTAGGTAAATTTGGAAAAGTGCGAAAACCGTGCTTTACGTGGGATTTGAACCCACAACCTCTGGGATGGCTGGCTAGTGCACTTATACTAGAGTACCGAGGCCGCACGCCTTATGAAAAAATGTCACAAGCTAATGAAAAAATCTGCAGCCGGCTAATATACAAATCTGAGAGCTCCTCCTAGGTTAGGTTAGGTTGAAGCGGTTGTCCTGTGGGACACACTCAAGCTCATAGCCCATTTTGATGGCGCGTGGGGAGCTTGTCCCTATCTCTACTAAAACCAATGTGTGTTTTTCAAAAATTTTAAAATATCTCTGATTTTTATAGTACTGAGGTCTTCTAGCTCATTAAAAAATTGTCTACCCAGAATAGTAAACCTGCGTCTGGATAAAGCAGGGCAGTGGCACAGTAGGTGCGAGATTGTCTCTTCCTCGTCCTCATCTAGACAACTTCTACAGAAGTCATGTGTTTGCACACCCATCCTTTGCGCGTGTCTGCCTATTAGGCAGTGCCCCGTTATGACTGAGATCAATGTGCTAAGACTGTGTTTATTTTGGCTTAGCAGAGATTCTGTGCGTTTAGCATTTAGAGTTGGCGAAAGTTGACGGGCGATTTTGCAGGTTGCTTCATTTCACCATCTTTCGTTTGCTTTCTTTACAATTTCTTCAAGGATGTGTAGCTTACATGTTTGTAAGGCTATCCCTATGTCATTATCTATGTGCTCGTCAGACAGTTTAGTGCCGAGTCTTGCTAGTTCATCGGCTCTACAGTTACCCTCAATGTCGCGATGGCCAGGAACCCATGTTACCTTTAGGTGAAATGACTCAGCCATCTCGTTAAGAGATGTGCGGCATTTCGTGGCTACCTTGGAGGTTGTCGACTGTTTTGTGAGGGATGTTATCGCCGCATGGCTATCAGTGAAAATGTAGACATCATTTCCGGATATCGCATCACACTGTATCAGTGTCGCGGCTTTTATTATTGCCATCAGTTCAGCCTGAAAGACACTACAGTAGTCGGGGAGCCGAAAACTGAAGGAGATCCCCAGATGTTTGGAATGTACACCTCCGCCCACCCTGCCCTCGAGCTTTGAGCCATCTGTGTAAACATGGATGGACTCGCCCTGTCTCACGTCGTCCGGTTCCCACTCTTCCCTTGAGGGTAGGAGGGTCGTAAACGATGTAATGGCAATTATAGGCGGGAGTGCATAGTCCACCAGTCCGGGAAGCCCGAAAGTGCCAGCCAGGATTTTACCGTGGCCATAATCCGTGTTTGACCACTTGTTTAGAGTGTTCAGCCTTATTGCCGCACTGCGTGCGTTATATATTGCCTGCAGATCTACCGGAAGGAGGTTTAGTGTCGTATATAATGCTTTCGATGGTGTGGTTGACATGGCACCGGTTATCAGAACAGATGCTAGTCCTTGCACCTTGTCAAGTTTCTTGATGTTCACACCCTTCTGAAGGGCATCCCACCATATTACTATACCGTAGTAGAGAATTGGCCTAACCACTGCTGTGTAAAGCCAATGTATCATTCTGGGTTCCAATCCCCATTTCTTCCCAATAAGCCTTCCGCAGGAGTACATTGCGGTCATAGCTTTTCGTGCTCTGTCTGCGACTGTGAGCCCCCAATTTAGCTTCCTATCTAGTATAAGTCCTAGATATTTTGCCCTTTCTATTACTCTAAGTGGTTTCCCTCCTAGGAATATTTGTTGAAGATTAGGTGTTTTGTGTTTCCTACTAAAAAGTATCAGATCCGTTTTTTCCGGATTTACCTCTAGTCCTCGACTTTTACGCCAAAGTGATAGTCTGTTGAAAGATCTTTGTTGGAGGTCACTTAATGTTGGAAGGTGTTTCCCCGAGATTGCTATTACAATATCATCGGCATATGATATTATTGTACCTCCAATTTTTTCCAGTTCTTGTAGAAGATTGTTGACAGTTAGGTTCCACAGAAGTGGAGAAATTACCCCACCTTGGGGTGTACCCCTGATCTGAAATTTTTTAACAAATGTGTCACCCAAATTTGCGTTTATCGTTCGCCCAGTTAGCATTCGTTCTATAAACGAGACTATTGCATTGCGTACTCCAATTTCCGTTAGCGAAGTGGTAATTGCTTCCGGATATATGTTATTGAAGGCACCCTCGATGTCTCGAAAGGCAGCGAGGGTAAATTCTTTGTAGTGAAGTGATTTCTCGACTGTGTGAACTAGCTCATGGTGCGCTGTTTCCACTGATTTGCCTTTGCTGTATGCATGTTGGGAAGGATTTTAACAAAAAGGATGATAGGCTAATTGGCCTGAAGTCCTTCGGTTTCGTATGTGTGGTTTTCCCTCCTTTGGGAATGAATACCACTTTTACTTCTGCCCATTTCTTGGGGATATAGTTAAGACGTATCGCTGCCTCAAAAATTAAGGCGAGTGTAGATGCAATCATATCTTTTGTGTGTTGCAAATCAGCGGGAATGATTCTATCAGGTCCCGGTGATTTGTAAGGTTTGAAGCTGCCAATGGCAAATTTTATGTTGTCCTCCGTTATGAAATCTGTTAAGGGGTTTTCGTAGTGAACTATAGGGTGGGTTCTATTTCTTCGTTGCAGAGACAACCTGGAAAGTGCGTCTGCATTAGTAATTCTAGTGTTTCTTCACTGCTGGTTGTCCAGTTGCCATTCTCTTTTATGAGGTAGCTAGGGTTACTGAGACTTGTTGATACTACTTTCCGGAGTCTACTGGTCTCCGAAACGCTTTCTATCTTTTGACAGAAGTCTCTCCAAGACGCCGTTTTTGCTGCCCTTATGGCATACTTAAATCTACGCTGGCATTCTTTGTATCTGCTCCTCCTAAGGCGTGCTTAGTTGAAAAGTGAGACTTAGCCCTAGAGCGCACGCGCTTTGTGAAACTTCTTTCAAGATTTTTTAACCTCTAACCTTTAACCAAAGTGTTTCTTGTTTTCTTGAAATTGCAAAAGTCGAATAATTGTTAATTGTTCGCCTAGGGTATATTTCATTCTATCCTTATAAAATAATTTAAAGTTAAGGTAACTCTTTAATTGCAAGAAATGTCGTTTTAAATATGGGCGGCATATGCTCCCCACGCAATCAATCACCCGCCACTGTCGCGAGTTTCTACTATGTCAGACTTAGAAGCTCATTCGAATGCCTTCGATGCACCTACTTCAAGGCACTGGTCTCAACGCGCATCAATTCAAGATATGTTAGAGAATGCAGGAGGTCGCTCTCGCTCATCCAACAACACAACCCCACAGTTTGTTGGGTTTCCGGCCACTCTAACATGATGAGAATTGAAAGAGCGGATGAGTGTGCAAGGAAAGGCTCTGAGCTTGGCCTTCAACGTGTGGTAGATGGCATAAGCATTCCCCTTAAAGGAATTATACACTGCGATTGAACTGAGCGTAATTGCGAAAACCAATAGAATGTGGGCTCTAACTACTAACTGCAGAGTATCTATAGCGATCTTGCCAAAACTGAATCTTAAAAGGACAAAATGTCTACCTGGATTCAACAGATCAGCTACCAGCGTCTTCAGAGGTTTTATAACAGGTCACTGCACTATTGGCCCCCCGGCCATTAGTACCACCCCCTAGCCGAATGAGTGTGCCTCACCATGACTTCTGCAGGATTTGTCGCCATTGAGTTGGTACAACACCTCCGCTGTAAAGCCGTGCCAAACCTCGTGCGGTCATTTCATTGCAGACCTGGGAAATTTGTAGTAACCTTCTTAAAAGATCTAAATGGCTTAAGCAACTTAGGGAAAGGAAATTAAATGCAGATATCACAATGGGCCTTAGAGCTGCCGAGTGTCTTATGTTAGACAAGCAACCGGCTAAACTAACCTTTTATAAGGAATAGAGAATGGCAACATAATCAGGTCCAAAAGACTATCGCCCTGAGCTTTGACTCGCACCTATAACTTCAGTGTATCGACCTTTTGTGTGTTGTGATGAATCTGTAGTTTCGTCTCTGATTACGAAACGGTGTGAAGTGAAGCCTGATACTCCTTAAAAAACCCCAGCAATTGTGCGTATTGTCAAGTTTGAGCAAATCTGGCATCTATTTTGCAAATATTTAGGTTAGGTTATTATGGTAGTTGGTCCGTAAAACCAACTCACTCAAACTTTACAGGTCCGTTGTGATAGCACTGTACGACCAGGGAACTCATTTATTTTTTTATTCGGGAAACCATTTCTGGCTCCTATGAAGCTCAGGATTGGTCAAAGAAGAATTGAAAAAGTGCCTACTTTGACAACCTGCTCTGATTTAAGCTAAGGCTGGACAATTCCAAGGAAGTGCTCAACTGTCTCTTCCTCTTTCTCATCTTTACAAATTCTACAATATTGAAAAAATCCAAAAAATCCTAGTCTCAAGGAATGCATGCCAAATAGCCAATGGTCGGTTATACAGGCCACGACATTCGAGATATCCTCTCTTGACAGACCAGGCAGTTCTTTTGTATATCGTTTATTTGCGGACATACTAACCTAACTGTTACTTATATCTCTCCAAGACCTATTGGCCTCTTGGGTAAGGTTAATTTGGTTTTGAGTTTGATCGTGGCCATAGAAATTCCAATGGTACTTCTATCACTGAGCAGTTGAAGAGTAATATCTTTACTGACTAGCTCATCAGCTTTACAATTTCCCTCAGTATCTCTGTGCCCCGAAAACCATATAAGGCTGGCCTTGAATACAACACTAATGTCATTTAGGGCTGTCCGGCGTTCCCGTGCAACCTGTGATCTTAGTATAGCCGCATTCATTGATCTAATGGGCCTTTGGGTATCCGAGCATGCGTATTTAGATACGTAGCTACTACTTTTATAGCTAGAACTTCTGCTTGACAGTCACTTCAGTAGTCTGGTAGTCGAACGGATAGTTCAAGTCCTAATTTCTTCGAGAATACTCCATAGCCAAACATATCGTCTAGCTCGGAACCATCTCTCTCGAAATTTAATTCCACCTTCTCCATGCCACTCTCTTCCTAACGGTATGCTCGTCTTAAAGAGTCTGTCGAAGGTGAGTCTAGGAATAAGGTAGTCTATTTCTTGGGACCACGTGTTTCCCACGAGATTTAGATCAGGCGAAATGATTAGCACTTTTAGCGCTCTGTTTGGGGTAGTCCTTAAAGCACCAGAGATGCATAAAAAAGCTATTATTTGGACCTGACTTATGCTTTTAGCGTAACTCGCCTTTTGAGCGGGTGGACACCATACAAGTGTTCCATATATTAAGATCGGCCTAACTACAAAAGTATAGAGCTAGTGGGTAATACGAGATGTTAACCCCCGAATATTTACATACCGGAAAACTGAAATCAACAAATCATGTGATCACATGTAGCCTCCTTAAGTTCGCGCACCTTCATTTCCCAATCGTGCAAAGCTAGAGCGTGGATTTTATGGAGTAGAGTCGGAAGATCGTAACGCTATAAAAAGTATTTGGCCAAATTGGGACGTCAGGTGCTTAAAGACGCTACTTAAACGGTCAAGGAAAATATCTCTATGTTAATTGCTTTGATCACAGGCCACAGTCTTACAGATCGACATTGTAAAAGAATGAACGGAGCTCATTTCGACTTTGTAAAAGCTGCCAGAATGAAAAGGAGAAAGAGTCTGTCAGACATCTTCGTTGTCACTGTCGTGCGTGGCTCAACGTTCTTGAATGATACTGATGACCTTAGGGATATATAAGTGTCAGCCAGATCAATGCTTTGGCGCTTTAAACAAAATGGTTTAACGAGGAGTAGCAGGTAAACTGGTTTCACACTGAAACAGCAGCGATCTAAGTGAGTTGGTTTAAAGGCCGACTGCCACTTCTACCTAACTACTTACCTCCCTAGGGACGGAAGGATCTTGTGACCATCCATGTGAGTTTTCTCGCCTAACACTCATTGAGCCGGCTCGAGGGTAATTTTTCCCAGAGCAGGCCATGAATACTCAAGCGAAATTTCACTCTCTGTTCGCACTGAAATGTGTCTGTGAACTGGTATCCGTTTGAAGTCAAGTACAGGATGATTCAGTAAGACCGCAGATTTTCCTTTATAAATTATCAGTACACACACATGGTTTCAACAAGATGGCGCCACGCCGCACGTGGCCAGAGAGACCAAGGTGTAGTGCTGCGTGATTCCTTCTTCATTCAGAGCTTTTTTCTGGGGAACTACCACAATAGTAAAAGCCTATGAAACAAACTCAGGGACTGTCTCAGCATTAAAGAAAAATATCCTACTCGAGGCTAACGATATTTCGATATCATTTCTCTGGCGAATGGCACGGAGTACGGAGGCCAGTTCCGAAGAGTGTCTCGAAAGTAATGGTCAACATTTAGAGGAAATTGTTAAAAAAAAATTAAATCCGCACTTGTCTTATTTATATAATCCGAAATGAATTTATGACGCATTACGTGCTCTATAGTCCGCATTCGTTGCAAGCTCGCTAAACCGAATTTATGTTTTTTTATTTTTGAGTCTGTTTTTTTACAAAACCATGAACGGAATTTTAAAACTAACGGGACATTATTGAAATACAGAGCCTTTTATGTATGTAAGTGTGTATTTATCTTGTTGCGAATAGTTTAGTTGTGGTATTAGTCGCGAAAACATCAATTTAAATAACATGGCAAAAAAACGTACACATAAAACACTGTCATTAGCTTATAAGCTTAAAATAATAGACGAAGTAAATAGTGGACAATCAGGAAAAGTTATAGCAAAGAAATTTGGTGTAGGGGCTTCAACAATTTGCGACATAAAAAGAAATGCTGAAAATATTAAAAGGTAAAAAACCTGTGTAAAAAATGTATTCTATAAATATTACTGTACATACATATTTATTCTTTTATAAGATTTGCTCAGAATTCTGATGCCAAACTTTTAAAACAGCGAAAGACACTCAAATCGGGAGAGAATGAAGAATTAGAGATTAAGTTGTATGCTTGGTTTGAAGAGAAGCGGTCACGGCAAAAACCATTTCAGCGGAAATTTTACGACAAAAAGCTAAATCACTTCATCAAAAAATGTATCCGAATCAATCATTTGACGCTAGTGACGGATTGTTGCAAAATTTTAAGAAGCGATTTTCTGTGCGAACTTTGAAAATATGCGGCGAATCCTTATCTGCTAGACCTGATCTTGTACCTGATTTTTAAAATAAGCTCTATGACATTATCGAGACTGAAAATCTGATTGACGACCAAATTTACAATGCTGATGAGTCTGGACTCTTTTGGAAAATGTTTCCAGAAAAAACTTTAGTGCATTGTAAAGAATAGTCTGCTCCTGGTACCAAAATGAGCAAAGAGAGAATCACCTTCTTGTGCTGTGCTAACAAATCTGGAACTCACAAGCTTAACATTGCTGTGGTTCGGAAATCAAAAAATCCACGTTCGTTTAAAAAACAACATATTGTTGAATATTACGCATCGAAAAATGCATGGATGACAACATATATTTTTACTGAATGGTTTTTTAAATTGTTTATACCACAGGTATAAGACTATCAAATTGAAAATAATTTGCCCAAAAAAGCTTTATTGTTACTGCCGCTGGTATCTGAATGTGGGCAATATAAAACTATGTTTTTACCCCCAAATTGTACTAGTATTATTCAACCCATGGATCAGAACGCGATATGACTAACTAAGCTGTTTTACAAAAAAGATCTCTTGTGTGAACTGGTAAGCTCTGTAGCGGATAATTCAGACATTTTTTTGAAACAATTCAGTTTAAAGGACGCTTGTGAATTGCTTAAACGATCTTGGGACAGGGTGCCCAATTCTTCTATTAAGTCTTGTTGGAAGCATATTCATTCTCAGAGGTGGGCTTCAGATGATAACATCCCTCTATCATTGTTACAACAAGAGTTGCCAGAGAATGATCGTGTTGAAGAAACAGAAGAATTTCGCACAATAACCAACTTATTTCACCGCAACAATGGCGTGCATATTTCTGAAGATGATGTTCTTAGCTGGATTATGAACTCTGACAAAACTTCGTGTAGTAGTTCAGAGTCAGACACAGAAAATGTGGAATCAGAGCCTTTAATTACGAAACACGTTAAAAATCGTGAAGCTCTGCAGGCCTTAAATATTTCAATAGATTGAGCAAAAGAACGAGGTCTGCAATCAGATTACATATTAATGCTAAAAGAATTGAATTGCGGAACAAGGCTTTATAAGTATGTGCACTGAAAGACAAGCAAACCTACATCACTAATTATCTACGTTAAAAAAACGTAATATGTAAATACATATTATGTATTTATAAAAATCTTAAATTTTTTCATTGTCGATTAATAAAAATAAAATAAATTTGTTTTGAAGTCCTGGCTTTTGTACACACATTCAGTAATCCGAATATCTCGTTAATCCGAATCAGGGTCTGCAATCATTAATTCGGATTAGCGAGCTGGCACTGTATATATATATATACCCTATGATCAGAAAGTACCGAGAATGTTTAATTTAAACGAACTGGGCATGTGGGAATCGGTCCATATTTTTTTCTTATGTTGGTAGGACTGTAAGACACACATCTGTCACTTTTTCGCGCCATCGGATCATTAGTGTGTGCCTGGCCGACCAGAAAAGTGGCAAACAATTCTTGGATTTTGCATCGCACCGAGCTCAAATTGTGGTAGATTATTTGACCAAACACCAAGTAAATACCATCGTCCAAGCACCGTATTCACCTGATATGGCTCCGTGCAACTTTTTTTTGCTCCTCAAATTGAAGTTACCACTTCGTAGAAGAATATTTCAGTCGATAGAGGAGATCAAAGAGAATGCGACGAAGGTGCTGAAGGCCATCCCTTCGTCGGCCTACCATGGGCACCAACGTCGGCACTCGGGGTGCATGGAGGACTGGGTTAAACCTTGGCACATGTGTGTTGCTTCAGACGGGTCATATTTTGAAGGAAATAAAATAAATTTGCCTGAAATTTGATTCTGTTTTGTTTTATTTAAACATTCCCGGTACTTTCAGAGCATAGGGTACACTTTTGTCCTTCGTAACTCCTTTTTAATTTAGCTTTCAATTCCCAATTCCTCCACAGCACGGCCAGCATTTTCAAAAACGTGCACACTTTTCTTCTCCTAAATAATAAATAAAATAAATCAAGTCATCGCGGGAATTCTCTTATTTTTTTTGCACTTTAAAATAAGGCCACCGCAAGCAGCTGAGTAAATGTAAATTTTATGCACACTGGTCAATCGGAGGAGCCGCCTCTCCGACCCCCTTCTGATGCGCAAATATTTAAACAGTTTGTATTTAACTGAGCAAATAAGGCAGTTTGCGTGCGATGTGAATCTTTTGAAGGGTGTGAAGTGGACTTAGCGCAATATTTTTTCCTTTCTGGACATGAAAAACGAGTAGAAGAGTAAAGACTGTACATAACTGTTTATCATACATAAGTAGCGGCAATTAAATGGCCAAAGAAGAGAAAAGGTTTCCACAATATGCCAAATGCGGCAAAAGGCCAACTGACATATGAACCTTCTCGTATATAACAACAAATAATATACAAAGCAAAGTCCATCCCAAGCACCCAATGCATTGCCGCCTTTCTTGCAATTTTTTCTGTTTTTTTTTTTTGTATGCGTGCTGCCGTTAAGCAGCAGCTACTTACATAAATGGACGTGAGGGTGCGAGAAATTAAATATAAAAGGCGCGTCGATGCTCTTGCGTATGCATCGGTGCTTATGAATAAATTAAAACTCCAACTTTCATGGGAGAATACGAAAGTGTATTTATGCTACTAAATACTAAATATGTACAAAGGCAACAACAGGCAACCAAAGCAGAAGCAAAAAAGTAAGTTATAAAGAAAGCAGCTCTTTAGGAAAAAAAAAACTGCTGCTATTTCACTCAAATTAACGCGCAAAGTTTCTGCTTTGCACTCTGGCAGCGATTTGACGGGCGGGTGATGGGTCACTAGAGAGCAAACACTTATAAAATATCCCAAGCGAAAGTATATGTACGTCCTACTCCACCCTACTAATGTGCCACTGAGAGGTCAAAAAAGCACGCGCACATACCAACGAACAACTGACTCATCTGTTCGTACGCCTGACTGCCTGGAGTTGTAAATGTAATTAAATTAATTAAGTTAAGTGAGTACCATTAGAATGCTTCTTTTTTTTTTTGTCTTTTTTAGAGTTGGGATTTTTTACATTTTACTGGCGCTTATTTTCAACTTTTTTCCAGCACTTGATTTTTTTCTTATCTGTGCCTTTTTTCTGCTTTCTTTCTTTCTTTGAGAGGATAATAAACCCATCACGGCGTGTTTGAAGTATCATGAAACAAATTTGTAAATTGCGCCTAAAATTAGGCATAATTAAGTGCGTGGTATTAGGGAAGCAAGTAAATGCGCAGGATTAAAGTGGCCTCAACAGACAGGACAGCACATTAAATTAGCGCGGAAATATAAAAAAACGCGTAAATTAAGTAAAAATGGATAGTCAATTTTGAAAATCAAATTGTGCCTGCTAGAATTTAAATTTTTTTTGTTTTTTTTTTTTACCCTTTATTATTGTTTCTATTTCAACTTAAAATATTTACAATTTTTCTTTCTTTTTGGGTTTCAACAGTATTTAGAAACCAATACCACTATATACATTTATCTAAGAAAAAACAAAAAATTAACTCGTTATTTAATTAATTTAATTATTTAATGAATAAATATATTCATAAAATTGTGACACCATTTACATCTGCAGGTCAGTTGGTCGTTTGCGCTTAAGTCTCCTCGTCTCGGTTTCCTCTTTTTATGGAAGTTGCCGAATTTCCCTGTTAGAATGTTCTAGTAGCCGGTTTGTGTGTCTAAAGCTGCTGTTGCGTATTTCTTCATGGACTGTTTTTACTTTAAGTTCTCGATGGATATTATCATTTAGTATATACCACTCTGCTTTTGATATTATACGGAGTATCTTATTTTGCGCTTGTTGTATAATTTTTATGTTTGTTCTGCTCGCAGTTCCCCAAAGCTCTGAACCATATTTCCATATTGGTGTTATAATTACTTTGTATATTAAAAAAATAAAAATAAATAATTGGCGCGTACACTTCTGTTAGGTGTTTGGCTGAGCTCCTCCTCCTATTTGTGGTGTGCGTCTTTGATGTTGATCCACAAATGGAGGGACCTACAGTTTCAAGCCGACTCCGAACGGCAGATATTTTTATGAGGAGCTTTTTCATGGCAGAAATACACTCGGAGGTTTGCCATTGCCTGCCGAGGGGCGACCGCTATTAGAAAAATGTTTTTATTAATTTTGCTTTCACCGAGATTCGAACCAACGACCTCTCTGTGAATTCCGAATGGTAATCACGCACCAACCCATTCGGCTACGGCGGCCGCAATGCATATTAGTATCTTATTTTCTAGTGAGAGCGTTGAATTTTTTCCCAAAAGCCAATGAAGTTGTTTAAACCTAGTCTTGATTTCGCGTCGTTTTTGTCCAATGTGTAACTTCCGTGGTGGATTTGTTTATTATTTATGAATATTGGATTGTATTGTTTTTTTCTCTTGTTAGTGTATGTGACGTTGGCGGTTTTATCTTCGTTTATTTTGATTTCCCATTTCTCGAACCATTGAGTGGTGTTGTCAAGTAATTCCTGAAGTTTATAAGCAGCCGTTCTTGGATCTTTGTCTGATGCTAACAAGACAGTGTCGTCTGCAAATGTTGCTATTAGAGAATTCCGGTGTAGGGATATCAGCTGTGTAAAGAAGGTAAAGAAGCGGCCCAAGGACACTACCTTGCGGTACACCTGCTTCCATTGTTAGTATATCAGAATACTTATCTTCGAATTTTACATAAAATTGTCTTCCAGTTATATAAATTTTCATTAGTTCGTAGTAGTCTGTTGGTAAATAAGTCAAGAGTTTTTGTAGAAGTCCTGCGTGCCATACTGTGTCAAAAGCTTTGGCTACGTCGAGATATACTGCTTCACACGTTCGTTTTTTATCGATGTCTTCAAAAATTTTGTTTGTAACTCTGTGAACTTGTTGGATGGTGGAATGTTTTTGCCTGAATCCGAATTGGTGCCAAGGTATTATTTTGTCCTTTTGTATAATGGGATCGATTCTGTCAAAAAGTAACTTTTCAAAAATTTTTGATAATACTGGTAGTAGGTATTGCGATAATATGAGCAATTTTCCATTCTTTTGGGAAATATTTCAAGTTCAAGATTTGATTGAACAAGTTCCTTATATAGATAAGCCCCTTCTCTGGGAGTTCTCTTAAAATTTTTCCAGTTATTAGGTCGTATCCTGCCGACTTCTTAGGATCAGTTCTCTTACATATGCATTGTTTTATTTCTTCTAATGTATAATAACATTTTTTAGTTTGCATGGATCTTTTTTTGCGTGGGTCGGGAAAAGGTTTACATTAGGCGTATTGTTCGTAAAAGTACTTTTGAAGTGTTTTGCGAGAACTTCAGCCTCGTCAAGGTTTGTTCTAGTCCAGCTGCCATCAAGTTTTCTGATAGGTGGTTTGTATAAAATTTTATTTTCGATTTTGTTTGTAGCTTTCCATAGTGAATAGTTTGTCGTTATACCGGGTCCAAGTTTTTCGATGCGTCTCTTAAGTTTCATATTTTTATGGTCGAATAGCATTTGCTTGATTTCCTTTGTAGCAGCGTTTAGCTTGCTTTTGTCAAGTGGCAGCCTTGTTATTTGCCAGCGTTTACGTAGGCGGTTTTTGATTTTGATTTTTTCTTGGATGTGTGCAGGTATGTTGTAGCTCGAGGAACAGATAGTTTCTTGTGGAGTTGATTTCATAGTGGCGTTCATTATTGTGTGACTGAAATAGGCTATCGCACTGTCGATTTCGTCAAAGGTATTTAAGCTTATTTTATTGTTAAGATTACGGATGACTATTTCTCTAAATGTATCCCAGCAGGTTTTTTTGTTATATATGTTTCTATTCGAGGATTCCTTCGTATATGAGCTCTGATATATCATTATTATTAGGGAATGGTCAGACGACAATTCAATTAACGATTTAATTTACATATCTTCGTGGTTAACGTTTTTTGTTATAAAAAAGTCGATCAGATCTGGACTTTTTTTTGGATCAGTTGGCCAGTATGTTGGGTCGCCACTACTTATGAACTTGCTGTTGTTCCTTTTTATGGCGTCCAGTAAATTACGTCCTTTGGAGTTCGTCAATCTTGAACCCCAAATTTCATTTTTAGCATTATAATCCCCGCCAGCTATGTATCGTTTGCCAAGTGTTTTCAAAAAGTCGTAGTATTGTGGTATGGAATTTATGTATTTTGGGGGACAATATACAGCAGAGATTGTTAGTTTGCCGCCTTCATCTTCAATTTGGATCGATGTCGTTTGTATGTTTTCTTTTTCGTATTTTTCCAACTCAATGCATTTAATGTCTTGCCTAATTATTATCGCTGTGCCTCCATGGGCTTTGTTGTCAGGGTGGTTTGTGACAAATATTTTATGATTAGGTATTCTTGCAAAGCTTTTGTCAGTGAAGTGTGTTTCAGAAATTAGTAATACGTCTATTGAATTATGGTTTATAAACACTATCAGTTCTTTCAAGTGTTGGCCCAAGCTGTTTGCATTCCAAGCGACTATTTTCAGTCTACTTGTGCTGCCCATCTATTTTGTTCACGAGCAGTGTTATAATATTCATTATGTTTGACATTTGTGCGAAGACCTGCTTCATCATTTCTTAAATTTACTCGCAACTTTCTCTTTTGTGTCAATACTAAATCGAAATGCTTGAAAACCGCACACAATGCCACACCAGTACGTGAATAAGAGTACAACTTAGTGCGATGATTTTCATGCTTCACTCGCGCCTAGTAGGTGAATTGTAATGGCTGCAAAGTGTCAATATACTTAGGGTTCACTCGTCGCTATGCATATGAATTTTCTGATCCGTATGCCTATAAACTGCTCTTTAGTGCTCTTGTTCGTTCTCACCTAGAGAACGCGAGAACGCAGTTATCATTTGGAGACTTTACGACCAACTTTTGATAAGTACAATAGAGCCCATTCTATTCTTAGTTCTTAACCAGACATTACGTTCCCTACGATTTGAATCGCCTGTTCCATCCTATACTCCTCGGCTATGGCTGATTAATCTAGAATCTCTTGAAAAGAGAAGAACAGTCCTTTCACTTTCACAAAGTAGTTTTTGCCATGTTTACCCTTTTTATGGGGAGAACTAAATTTGCGAGTAAAGCACCCATCGCTCACGCACTTTTTTTTCCTTGCTTTTATCCGATTTCACTTAGGGTCAGCTCTTCTAGTACTAGTAATCTCCAGATTCTTCGATCCTGGCTCAACTCGGTGTTTAAGTTCGCACGTTTTAGTCACTTCATATTACATAGGCCAGCATCCTTCTAACAAAGTGGGACGCACGGCGGTTTTATATATTTGGCCTTTTAGCTGAAGTAACATTCTATTGTCACATAGCAACACAGTTAGAGTTTTCCATTTTAACCACGCCGTATTAACCCTACTATGCGCCTCTTCATTAACTTCCTCATAATTCCAACAAAATTGGTGTTAAGCTTGTTGTTGTTGAGTTGGTGGAAAAGTCGCAGCACATTACCTCTGTCTTTTTCCTGCTTATTTTTAAACCATGCGACTCGAGGGGGTTTTGTCATTGATTTAGTGTGTCTTGGATATCATTTGCCTCTTCGCTCACTACCACAATGTCATCTGCGTATGGCCCACGGGACATCGCGTTTAATGCTGGCAGTTTTGTAGTCAATGATCAGGTTGAATAGAACAGGGCTAAATACGGAACCTTGGTGTATCCCCACTTTTACGGCAAACTCATTGCTTTCTCCAGCTATTGCTCTAACTTTTGAGACGGATTAACAAAATAGTACTTATTTCGCTTACAAGCAAGGAGTTCATACGAGAAAAAGTAATTCCTTCGATACTGAATAGAGAGTCCAGGATAGGGACAGGCAAAGCAGTTTAGCCCTACTTCTAGAAAAGCATCACAAGCATCTCCTAAACCTGGATAGAGAGCAGTTACGAACTCTCCGTGGATACTATGGGCTTCGTTACCATTTCAGCAAACTAGAATTAATAGAAATTGGCGCATGTCGATTTTACGAACTGATTGATGAAACTTCAGACCACATGCTCTGTGAATATGCAGCTCTTGGAAGACGAAAACTCACACATCTTTGTGGTACGACTCTAAATCTATCTTTTTAATTTCTTGCTCAAAAATTTGTTTGTCCTTGGAGCCAAAATACGTTTCGATATCCCTTTTTATAGCTTCTTTTGAGGAGTAGTTCTTGTTACTCATATGGGATTGAAGTCCACGGAAATGGTGATAATCACAATGTGCAATATCCGGAGAGTATGGTGGATGCGGCATTAGCTCCCATCCGAGCTCAGCTTGCCTAATGTTTGCCTTGCGGAATGAGGTCTTGCATTGTCGTGGGGAAACAAAACGTTGCGTCTATTCACTAAAGACGGTCGATTTTTGTTAAATGCCTCATTCTGGTTTGATAGCTGATGGGAATAATAATCAGCAGTTATCGTCTGGTTTGGTTCCAAAAGTTCATAATAAACAATACCGGCCATATCCCACCAAATAGACAGGAGAATCTTCTTGGGGTGAAGGCCATCTCTAGGGGTCGGTTCTGGTGTTTCATCTTTATCTAACCATTGGCGTTTGCGAACAGGATTATTGTAAAGGACCCATTTTTCATCACCAGTAGCGATTCAAGCCGTTGCAGCAGCTGAGAACACACATTCACTCTCTGCTGAAGGTTGGCGACGGAAAGTCTATGCGGAACCCATTTCCATACTTTTGAAACGTTTCCCAACTGAACCAGGTGCCAGTGAACTGTTCCATACGATGAATTTAACCTCTTAGCTATCATATCGACTATCAAATTTGGCTCAGCTTCCACGAGTTCGAGCAAGGCCTCAGAGTTAAAGACTTCAGGACGACCAGCGCGCGGCGCATCCTCTACGTCGCAGTTACCAATTCGGAATTTTGAAAACTACTTTTGCGCAGTCCTTACACTCACGGTATTCTCTCCGTGAACAGTGTTTATTTCTGCAGCTGCAGTTGTTGCAATTTTACCACTTTTATAAAAAAATACAAAATATGCCTCTTATACGCGTTCGAAGATTCCATTTTATTTTTTAGCAACACGTGCTTCTATCCGCGATTAAAATCACTTGTTGAATACACAATATATCAAAGCAAATATAAATAGTTCCGTTATATTCCGCGAATAATTTTTTGTATGCAAAAATCGTGCAAAAGTGAAATTATGGGTAAAATACGCACGAACTTATGGGGAGACCTGATATTTAAGCTTACAAATAAACCAATTCTTAAAAGAATTGACGACATGCACCCATTGACGAGGAAATGCTCTAATGGCTTTCAAAGTACACAACTATCCACAAGAACTATAGGACTAAGCCATCAGTCATCTAGTACAACTATTTTACCTACTTTTTTTTTAATTTACCGATGTCAGCTGCATATTGTGACCCCCGATAGTTAAATCCGTTTGTCGTTGCACCACAAACTTTCTCAACGTCTTATGTCTTATAAACGCAAGCACTGGAGAATCAGAAGGAAACCTTTTTCTGCCTAGTTCAGGGCATTTGGAAAGAATTTGTTCTGAATTTTTAGTGTCCATTTTGTAGTGATCGGCAGATGATGGCCAATTTTTGTTAAATAATATCCCAGGCTACAGTAAACTGTAAAGTAACCAGTTAACAGTGGCCTTCAGATATGAAGGGAAGTTAGGAATAAGTGCCGGGTGATTTTTTAGCTATTATCTTTTTAAACAGTTGGCTTAAACAGCTGACGCACGTTTCGTGTTTTATTTCACTGTCAGACATCTTCAGTTTGGTCTATAACTTAACCATGAATCGTCTTACAAACGAACAACGCTTGCAAATCATTGAATTTTATTATAAAAATGCGTGTTCTGTTCAGAAAGTTTCTTCCATTTTATGGTCAGTTTAATCGACCCACTGAAGCGGCTATTCGAGCTATTGTGACTAAATCAAACACCAAAACGCTTACGTAGAGCGCGAACTGAAGAGAATATCGCAGCTGTATCGGCCAGTGTTAATGATGACCATCAATTATCGATTCGTCGCCGTTCGCAGCAATTGGGCTTCTGTTGTTCAACAAAGTGGAAAATTTTGTGAAAGGATTTAGGTGTGAAGCCTTTCAAAATACAGCTGGTGCAAGAATTGTAGCCGAACGACCTACCGCAACGCAGAATTTTTGGTGAATGGGCTCTTGAAAAGTTGTGTTCAGCGACGAAGCTCATTTTTGGATCAATGGGTTCGTAAATAAGCAGAATGGTTGATTTCGGAGTGAAGATCAGCCAGAAGAATTGCAAGAGCTACCAATGTATCCAGAAAAGGTCACAGTTTGGTACGGTTTATGGGCTGGAGGTATCATTGGACCGTACTTCTTCAAAGATGCTGCGAATCGTAACGTAACTGTGAATGGTGTACGCTACCGTAAATGATATTCAACTTTTTATTGCCCAAAATGCAACAGCTTGACTTGCATGATATGTGATTTCAGCAAGACGGTGCCACATGCCTCATGCCACACAGCACACGTAACAATGGACTTGTTGAGAGGCGTGTTCGGTGAAAATTTTATTTCACGTTCGGGACCTGTCAATTGGTCACCCAGATCGTGCGATATAACGCCTTTAGATTATTTTTTGTGGGGCTTTGTTAAAGCTCATGTCTATTCAGACATTCCTGCTTCAATTAACGCTTTGGAAGACAACATTAAAGCATTTATGTGTGAGATACCGGCCGAAATATGGGAAAGAGTATACCAATATTGGACTAAGCGGATGGACCATTTGAAGCGCAGTCGCGGTCAACATTTTCATGAAATAATCTCCAAACATTAAATTATATGGACTGTACTATTGATTTAAATAAAAATTTCATGCATGTTTCTGAATTTTACGTGCGTTTTTCTGAAAAACTTTCCTATAGCTCTTAAAAAGTCACCCTTTATTTATTACAAAAAAGTGGTCGCAAATAAGCAGTGGATAGGAAAAATAAGTACTGCCAGTAAGTAAATAATCCCACAATGCCCGATAATTCATCCGGCTGACAAGGTCAACTTATGCATAAAGAAGCACTCTGCTCTAATTCCACAGTGCAGCATCTGTCTTCATGTGACGAGCAGCTCAAACAGCGTCGGTCTCGTAGCGAGAAATTATTTTTGAAAATGCTATTATTTGCAAGAGCAGCCGCATCACAATAATAGGGATTCTAGGCTAACTACCTATTACTCCGAAATTACATTGTTACTGAAGCCAGACTGGCACTATACATCAAGTCGGTTGGGAATATCAAACTAAGACATGTCTCAGTAAATAAATCAATTTTTTAAATCGCAAAAGAAACATTTTTCCTCTGATGATATGGGGTATATATAATATAAATGGTGGTTAAATTTCAAGGGCCGATGTTGAATATGAACCACACATAAACGTCAAAGACACCGTTGGACTTCTTTCTTTGGGGTTATTTGAAAGAAAAAGTGTACGTCGATAAGGCAACAACAATTCAAGAGCTAAAGGATGAGATAATTCGGCACATTAACGGCATAGAACCTCAATTATACCTCAGCGTTATCGAAAATTTGGACCATCTGATGGAGGTGTGCCGCCGACTTCGCGGCGGCTATTTGGCCGACACGTAATTGAGCTATACCAATATTATCATATCAAAGAGAAATGACAATAATTTCGTAAAAAAATTGTATTTTATTCAAAATCAACACCGGCCCTTAAAACTTAACCACCCTTTATATATATATGTACCAGGACGTTCAATAATGTGTGTGACTGACACATAGATGGCGGCACTAGTACTAAATCAATATTTTTTTCGAAATTTGGCAACCTTTTTAGGCTTACTGTCAAAATCATATGTTAATCCGACCATTTGTTTACAAGTTACAGTGCTTTAAGTGACGCTACTTTTGAGCTTTAAAAAAAAATGAATTCAAAGCAATTCCGTGTGCTGATTTATCATTGTTTTTTAATGAAAAAAAATACTGTTCAATGCCAGGAATGGCTTGAAAAATATTATTCGGACTCTACTCTATCACAAAGAAGCATTTGTTATTGGTATGCCGAATTCAAACGTGGTCGTACAGACACCGATGACATTCCATCTACTGGAAGGCCAAATAACGCTGTTATTCCGGAAAACATTGAAAAAACACTGAAAATCATTATGTCCGACCGTAAAGTAAAAGTGAGGGAGATTGCTGACATTCTAAAGATATCAGCAGGCAGTGTACACACCATAATACACGAACATTTGGGTATGAAAAAGGTGTTGTCCAAATGGGTGCCGCGTTTGCTCACACCGGAGCAAAAACAACAACAACATTCAAAGAACTGTTTGGACATGTTTACGCGCAATAAGTCGGAGTTTTTGCGTCGGTACAGCACAATGGATGAAACATGGATCCACCATTTCACTCCAGAGTCAAATCGACAGTCTGCTGAGTGGCATGCAGCCGGTGAAAGCCGCCCAAAGCGACCAAAGACGCAGCAGGCCGCTGGCAAGATTATGGCGTCTGTATTTTGGGACGCGCATGGAATAATATTCATCGACTATCTCCAGAAGGGGCAGACCATCAACAGCGACTATTATATAGCGTTATTGGAGCGTTTGAAAGACGAAATCGCAAAGAAACGGCCTCATATGGCGAAGAAAAAAGTGTTAGTTAATTAATTAGTCACACACATTATTGAACGAAGTGTTATATATATAATTGGCGTGTACACCCGTTTTGGTAAATATTCTCTCTCCGAACGGTAAATATTTTTTTATGAGGAACTTTTTCATGGCAGAAATACACTCGGAGGTTTTCCATTGCCTGCCGAGGGGCGACCCCTATTAGAAAAAACTTTTTCTTCATTTTGGTCTTTCACCGAGATTCGAACCTACGTTCTCTCTGAATTTCGAATGGTAGATTCGGCTACGGCGGCCGATATGGGGCATAGAAGAGCAAAAACTCCGCATTAAAAAAGATATCGAGAAATATTTCTAAGTAACTCTTAAATTCTTTAGCTTACAGATGCACACCAAATAAAAAAGAGGTTGTCTGCAAAGTCGGTTTACTGACGATAGTTTAACGTGATAACGTCATAAGAAAATACTGATTGAATGGTTGCATTTTTCAAAAGAAAATTTTAATTTTATTTGTTTGATACATATTTTGTATGGTTATAGAGAATGAGTTAACATTAACATAACATATACTTTAACATAACATAACATAACATAACATAACATGACATAACACAACACAACACAACACAACACAACACAACACAACACAACACAACACAACACAACACAACATAACATAACATAACATAACATAACATAACATAACATAACATAACATAACATAACATAACATAACATAACATAACATAACATAACATAACATAACATAACATAACATAACATAACATAACATAACATAACATAACATAACATAACATAACATAACATAACATAACATAACATAACATAACATAACATAACATAACATAACATAACATAACATAACATAACATAACATAACATAACATAACATAACATAACATAACATAACATAACATAACATAACATAACATAACATAACATAACATAACATAACATAACATAACATAACATAACATAACATAACATAACATAACATAACATAACATAACATAACATAACATAACATAACATAACATAACATAACATAACATAACATAACATAACATAACATAACATAACATAACATAACATAACATAACATAACATAACATAACATAACATAACATAACATAACATAACATAACATAACATAACATAACATAACATAACATAACATAACATAACATAACATAACATAACTTAACATAACATAACATAACATAACATAACATAACATAACATAACATAACATAACATAACATAACATAACATAACATAACATAACATAACATAACATAACATAACATAACATAACATAACATAACATAACATAACATAACATAACATAACATAACATAACATAACATAACATAACATAACATAACATAACATAACATAACATAACATAACATAACATAACATAACATAACATAACATAACATAACATAACATAACATAACATAACATAACATAACATAACATAACATAACATAACATAACATAACATAACATAACATAACATAACATAACAAATTACCCCGTATTAAAGCACTTATCAACAGCTTTCATTTGATACCCATATTGTACATACACAACCAAAGGTTACCCGGGTCCACGTTTTGACCTATATCTCGAGACCCCAGTCACGGAGCGGCATGAAAAATACTCTGTACTAAAGCATTCACCAACAGCTTCCATTTGATACCCATATTGTACATACACATCCGAAGGTTACCGAGGTCAACGTTTTGACCTATATCTCGAGACCCTATCTACCAATAGGTATTCAAACTATAAGGAAATCATCTTCAATACCTACTTAACAATGTGCGTAAGTTTGGTTTAATTCGGTTCAAAGACACGGCGGGTCCACGTGTTGGCATATATTTCGAGACCCTAGTCATCAATAGGTATGAAAATTACCCCGTATTAAAGCACTTATCAACAGCTTTCATTTGATATCCATATTGTATAAACACATTCTAGGGTCCACGTTTTGGTCTCTATCTCGAGACCCTAGTCACGGAACGGATGGAAATACTCTGAACTAAAGCATTCACCAACAGCTTCCATTTGATACCCATATTGTACATACACATCCGAAGGTTACCGAGGTCAACGTTTTGACCTATATCTCGAGACCATATCTACCAATATGTACCCAAACAATACGGAAACCATCTTCAATACCTCCTTAACAATGTGTGTAAGTTTGGTTTAATTCGGTGCAAAGACACGGCGGGTCCACGTTTTGGCATATATTTCCAGACCCTAGTCATCAATAGGTATGAAAATTACCCCCTATTAAAGCACTTATCAACAGCTTTCATTTGATATCCATATTGTACAAACACATTCTAGGGTCCACGTTTTGGTCTCTATCTCGAGATCCTAGTCAGGGAGCGGATGGAAATACTCTGAACTAAAGCATTCACCAACAGCTTCCATTTGATACCCATATTGTACATACACATCCGAAGGTTACCCGGGTCAACGTTTTGACCTATATCTCGAGACCCTATCTACCAATAGGTATTCAAACTATACGGAAATCATATTCAATACCTACTTAACAATGTGTGTAAGTTTGGTTTAACTCGGTTCAAAGACACGGCGGGTCCACGTTTTGGGATATATTTCGAGACCCTAGTCATCAATAGGTATGAAAATTACCCCGTATTAAAGCACTTATCAACAGCTCTCATTTGATATCCATATTGTACAAACACATTCTAGGGTCCACGTTTTGGTCTCTATCTCGAGACCCTAGTCACGGAGCGGATGGAAATACTCTGAACTAAAGCATTCACCAACAGCTTCCATTTGATACCCATATTGTACATACACATCCGAAGGTTACCCGGGTCAACGTTTTGACCTATATCTCGAGACCCTATCTACCAATAGGTATTCAAACTATACGGAAATCATCTTCAATACCTACTTAACAATGTGTGTAAGTTTGGTTTAATTCGGTGCAAAGACACGGCGGGTCCACGTTTTGTCATATATTTCCAGACCCTAGTCATCAATAGGTATGAAAATTACCCCGTATTAAAGCACTTATCAACAGCTTTCATTTGATACCCATATTGTACATACACATCCGAAGGTTACCCGGGTCCACGTTTTGACCTATATCTCGAGCCCTATTTCCAAAATAAAATATAATCCATGTTACTCGTGATGTAGCTTTCGAATGGTGAAAGAATTTTTAAAATCGGTCCAGTAGTTTTTGAGCCTATTCATTACAACCAAACAAAGTTTTCCTCTTTATAATATTAGTATAGATATGGTAAATATTACCATACATTTTTTCCTTCAGATATAATAAAAAAATAATAATAATAACATTAAAACAACAGGTATTATTAACAAACTTGGTTTTATTTTAAATTCTTCAAGTAAATCAAATTAATAATAATCAATAAGAAGGCATATGCCAATACAAATACGTGAATTTATATATGTACATATGCGCATATACATACATATATACGCTCACTTAAGTAGGGGAGAGCAAGATGTCGAACGTTGCCGTTCGTTTGCTTTGTTTGCTTTGTCGTTCCTTCCGCGCTTTCGCTTGCAGTTCATTCAATGCAATGAGCAAGGTAACTACATATGAGCAAGGTAACACTAATATGAGCAAGGTAACACTAATATGAGCAAGGTAACTACATATGAGCAAGGTAACGACACATTTTTTCGTGCGTGCAGCCTGTTAAATCGAATTATAAGACGTTATCACGTCAAAAATCTCAAAAGCCAGTTGAGGTATTTCAGCTGTATTTTACCATAATAAACAAATATTTTTTTGAAAATCAAAAAGAAAAGTTTGTCCACTAATAATTTGGTAAATGAATCTCCCTTAAGAAAATCGATAATATTTCAGCCTCTTGAGTTGGCATCAATTTTATTCGTTGTTTGCTAATGGAATTACTCTCCAAATTGTATATCTCTTTAATACTTAACGCACAATCACACAACCCCTCTTCCACCTGTCCCTCCCCACAGGTATGTCACGAAATCATCAACATTGCCGGAGAGGATTTATGGGGCATAATCAACAGCAACCGAAAATCGTGCTGCAATCACAACAGATTTAATGCAACAGCGCGTATGTGAGTTGATAGCTGAATGAATGCAACAACAACCGCAACAACAACAACAGTAACAGAAATTGAACAGCAGCTAAATGGCAGAACAGGAAATTTTCAAACAACAAACAGTTCAATAACATTTGGCTGAGTGCAAGTGCTTAGAGATTTGAGCCATTAAGTTGAAGTTGAATAAATCTGCGCGCGCCACACGAATGTACAAGTACAAGTGCACCCAGATTAGAGCATTTAACATGCAGCAATTTTAAGTGCAAACACATATGCACGATATAATGTATGTATGTGTTAATGTGAAATCACATACACACTTATCTGTATATTTCGTATGTACACACACATATATAGTATATATTCTTATGTGGCAGCGTGTGAAAGTATGTGTCTATATATGCAAATGCATATGTGCCACTAGATACAGATATCGCTATGCCCAGCCATAGGCATGTGCACTCACCCACTAAAGAAAGTGAACGCTACGTGCTTGCTAAATAGGAATATCGGAAGTCGCGTATACGCCACGTACGCCACATCAATTTAAATTTTCATCTCTGGGGGATATAATGCAAATTCAACATTTTCTATGAATACAAGGCGTGCGAAGTGAAAATCGTTATTGAGCCTACCCGCATACACAGCTATATTTGTAAATATGTATATGTATGCATACAAGTAGAGACATAACATTCGTATGGAGACATGACACAGGTGGCTACAAGTTAATTAGTGAGGCAGTGAGAATGTTCAAAGTGGCAAAAAATTTGCATATTCTCATGTCAACTAAGAGTTTTTACACAACTTTCGAATTTTACTTCTAAAATGTCCGTAAAATTTGCATGCATTTCGGTATACTATTTACATAAAACTGGAGTGCATTCCATTAGGCGAAAAAGTTTGCTTTGGTTAGAGGTGCGACTGATAGATGTAAGATGATCATAACTGTAGCAAAAATCTTTTAAAATGGCTACCGCTAGAACTTGATTCCAACTATAAAAGTTGTATTTCCAACTTGAATTGGGGCCAAACTAATGTCGCAATCAAAAGAGGAACTCCGATTCTCTTCAAAGGAACCTTTGGCATCAGTCAACTTAGTAATAATAAATAACTAATAATAATAATAAATATCACGATTTTCCGATGACACTACAATATTTGCTGACACAATTAATGACCTGAAATATCTCGTTAAAGAAGTCAGCGAAAAACCGAAGCCCTACGGCCTAAGTATTAAAAAACCAAAAAACCAAATTTATAGTTTTTTCACAAAGCTCTAAACAAATTACCAATTCAAATATCTTATTTTATGGCAATCCCGATTTAAGTACCGAGAATGTTGGCTTAGTGAAACATGGGCAAATTACTGAGAAATTTGCTGTCGAATTGAAGCAGCGAGGGAAACTTTCTTCAATTGCAGAAAAGTTGTTTCCAATAAAAGCTTGAACATGAAATCACGTCTTAATCACATCCTTAAACGTTACGTTTCGTCTGTTTTGTTGTACCGAGGCATGGACACTAAAGGTTAGGAATATGACTAAATTAGAGGCAGTGCTATCGGCGGATGATAAAAATATCGTGAAAAGACAAATTAGTAACAAATAAGTCTTAACGAAACTTAGAAAGGATAGAGAGCTGTTACTAACGATAAATCATCGCAAAACCGTGGTTAAATGTCAAGGGCCGATGTTGAATGTGAACTACACCTAAACGTCAACGACACCGTTGGAGTTCTTTCTTTGGGGTTATTTGAAAGAAAAGGTGTACGTCGATAAGCCAGCAACGATTGAAGAGCTAAAGGATAAGATAATTCGGCACATTAACGGCATAGAACCTCAATTATGCCTCAGCGTTATCGAAAATTTAGACCATCGGATGGAGGCGGCGGCCATTTGGCCACTATTTTGTTCCACACGGAATTGAGCCATACGAATATTATCATAGTAAAGAGAAATGATAATAATTTCCTAAAAAACTTGTATTTGATTCCAAATCAATACCGGGCCTTGAAACTTAACCACCCTTTATTACGTGTGTTCCTAAATATGAATTTTTGCAACTGATGGGGCAAGGTAAAATCGGAGCCAAACGCAGAATTAAAAGAAAGCAAATGTCTTGGCAACGTAACATAAGGCAGTGGACAGGGTTAAGGACTATTGGGCAGTTGGTTGAAGCAGCACGAAGCAGCGACAGGTACCGTAATATAGTATCTAATATTTCATAGTTTTGTTAAATGTAAAAAAGAATTATTATTTATCGTATTTGTATCAAAATTAAGGAATAATTTAAAGAATTTGCCAATTAAGAAGAATAGAAGGTTGCTTTCGATGTAGGAGCGAGCTACAAGCGAATTACTCACGTAGTCTACTTCAGGTTTGGTATGGTTTGCTGCTTATGAAGACATCTTCGACAATTCCGCTGTGGTCGAGCTATCAAGAAAAGTGATTGAATCAAACTGGACGAACTATGCCTTAAGAGTAGGCGTCGACTTTTAATGAAAGGTCAAATTGTGATCAAACTAATACTGTTTTGTTCCCTTTTTAAGAGCCTCCACAAGCCGGTAAACGGACGCTTTATTGTATTATTATAACCCATGGCAGTCGGTTCTACGTAACCACAATGACCCGGATTTGTATCCGGCGGCCACCAAATAGGTTGGTGCGTGACTACCATTCGCAGAACGTAGGTTAAAATTTCCGTGAAAGACCAAAATGAAGAAACACCTCCGAGTGTATTTCTGCTGTGAAAAAGTTCCGCATAAAAAATATTTGCCGTTCGGAGTCGGCTGAAAACTGTAGTTCCCTCAATTTATGGAACAACATCAAGACGGATGCCACAAAGAGGAGGAGGAGCTCGGCCAAACACCCAAAACAGGGTATAAGCGCCAGTTATATATATATAAGGACTGTCACTTCAGCAACATTCTCCGCTTATGAATGCGGAATCTTTATACTGCTAACACAAAAACAACGCTTTTATTTGCCTTAAAAAGTTGTTTGAATAAAGGGACGCGGTCTAGGTCAGATAAAGTTAAATGGCTACTCGCGTAAAAGCCCACTTGGACGAAGAATTAAACTCACCCATTGTTGTACCATACAGAAGAAAAAAGAAGGAGAAGAACAAAACAGAGGTCAAAAAGAAAGAGGGAACTTTAGATTAGAGGAAGATGA